>NC_138370.1:5650749-5724727 GCF_054177405.1 Leptonychotes weddellii
AAAAAGAAGAACAAACAAAACCCAAACCCAGTAAAACAAAGAAATAATAAAGATTAGAGCAGAAATAAATGATACAGAAACTAAAAAAACAGTAGAACAGATCAACGAAACCAGGATCCTGTTCTTTGAAGAGATCAACAAAATTGATAAGCCCCTAGCAAGACTCATTAAAAAAAAAGAGAACCCAAATAAACAAAATTACTAATGAAAGAGAGAAATAACAACCAACACCACAGAAATACAAACAATTGTTACAGAATAGTATGAGAATCTATATGCCAACAAATTGGACAACTTAGAAGAAATGGATTAATTCCTAGAAACATAAATTACCAAAACTGAAGCAGGAAGAAATAGAAAATTTGAACAGACCAATCACCAGCAATGAAACTGAATCAGTAATCAAAAAAACTCCCCAAAAACAGACGTCCAGGAGCAGACAGCTTCACAGATTAATTTTACCAACATTTAAAGAAGAGTTAATACCCATTCTTCTCAAACTATTCCAAAAAATACAAGAAGGAAAACATCCAAATTCATTCTATGAGGCCAATATCACCCTGATACCAAAACCAGATAAAGACACCACAAAAAAGAGAACTATCCACCATAATCTCTCACGAATATAGAAGCAAAAATCCTTAACAAAATATTAGCAACCCAGATCCAACAATATATTAAAAAAATCATATACCACAATCAGGTGGGAATTATTCCCAGGATGCAAGGGTGGTTTAATATTCACAAAACAATCAATGTGATATGTCACATCAATAAGAGAAAGAATTAAAACCACATGATCATTTCAATTGATGCAGAAAAAGCATGTGACAAGTACAACACCCACTCATGATAAAACCCTCTGCAAAGTAGGCCTGGAGGAAACATATCTCAACATAATAAAGGCCTTATTATGAAAAGCCCACAGCCAACATCAAACTCAATGAAAAACTTTGAGCTCTTCCCCTAAGATCAGGAACAAGACAACGATGTCCACTCTTGCCACTTTTATTCAACATAGTACTGGAAGTCCTAGCAACAGCAATGAGACAACACAAAGAAATAAAAGGCATCCAAATTGATAAGGAAGAAGTAAAACTCAAACTATATGCAGATGATATGATACTAAAGACTCCACCAAAAAACTACTAGAAATGATAAATAATTCAGTCAAGTTGCAGGATACAAATATCAATGTACAGAAATCTGTTGCATTTCTATACACTAATAATGAAGCAGCAGAAAGTGAAATTAAGAAAACAATACCATTTATAGCTGCACCAAAAATAATAAAATACCTAGGAATAAACTTAATCAAAGAGGTAGAAGACCTTTACCTTGAAAACTATAAAACACTGATGAAAGAAATTGAAAAGGACACAAAGACATTCCATGCTCATGGGTTGGAAGAACAAATGTTGTTAAAGTGTCTATACCACCCAAAGCAGTCTACAGATTTAATGCATTCCCTGTCAAAATACCAATAGCATTTTTCACAGAACTAGAACAAACAGTTTGAAAATTTGTATGGAACCATATAGACCTCAAACAGCCAAAGCAACCTTGAAAAAGAAAAACAAACTAGAGGTATCACAATTCCAGATTTCAAGTTATATTACAAAAGAGCAATAATTAAAACAGTATGGTACTGGCAAAAAAATAGACATGTAGAGCAATGGAATAGAACAGAAAACCCAGAAACAAACTCATAATTATACAGTCAACTAATCTTGCAAAAGAGGAATCAATATACAATGGGAAAAAGACAGCATCTTCAAAAATAGGTTGGGAAAATCAGACAGCCACGTGCAAAAGAAAGAAACTGAACCACTTTCTTTCACCATACACAAAAATAAACTCAAAATGGATTAAAGGCCTAAGTGTGAGGCCTGAAACCATAAAAATCCTTGATGAAAGCAGACGCAGTAATCTCTCTGACATCTGTCACGGCAACACTTTTCTAGATATGTCTTCTGAGGCAAGAGAAATAAAAGCAAAAATAAACTATTGGGATCACATCAAAATAGAAAGTTTCTACACAGCAAAGGAAATAATCAACAATACTAAAAGGCAACTTACAGAATGGGAGAAGATATTTGCAAATGACATATCCGATAAAGGGTTAGTATCCTAAATATATAAAGAACTTATATAATTCAACACCCAAAAAAACAAATAATCCAATTTAAAAATGGGCAAAAGACATGAACAGATATTTCTCCAAAAGAAGACCTAGAGATGGCCAACAGACACACGAAAAGAAGCTCAGTATCACTCATCATCAGGGAAATGCAAATGAAAACTACAATGAGATACCACCTCACACCTGTCAGAATGGCAAAAAAAAAAAAAAAGAAAACGAACAAGTGTTGGCTATGATTGTGAAGAAAATGGAACCCTCTTGCACTGTTGGTGGGAATGCAAATTGGTGCAGCCACTGTGGAAAACAGTACGGAGGTTCCTCAAAAAGTTAAAAATAGAACTACCTTATGATCCAGGAATCACACTATTGGGTGTTTACCCAAAGAATAAAAAAACACAATTCAAACAGATACATGCACCCCTATGTTTATAGCAGCATTATTTATAATAGCCAAACTATGGAAGCAGCCAACATATCCATCAATAGATGAATGGATAAAGAAGAGGTGGTATATATATACAATGGAATATTATTCAGCCATAAAAAAGAACAAAATCTTGCCATTTGCAACAACATGGATGGAGCTAGAGAGTATAATGCTAAGTGAAATAAATCAAGTCAGAGAAGGACAAATGCCATATGATTTCACTCATATGTGGAATTTAAGAAATAAAACAAATGAGAAAAAAGAGAAAGAGATAAACCAAGAAACAGACTCTTAACAATCGAGAACAAACTGATGGTTACCAGAGAGGAAGTAGGTGGGGGATGGGGCAAATAGGGGATGGGAATCAAAGAGTACACTTATCGTGATAAAAAAATAAAATAGAAAAAATATTTTGAAAATGCTTGCACTTAAAAATATCAACCTTGTTTATGATTGCGAATTGACAGTATGTGCATAGAAGTCTAAATTACATCTGTCACACCTTAAAGATTAGAGTTAGAATTCAGAGTGCATTCTGAGGAAGACCCAATGTTCTTCCAGCAAATACTACTAATGTCATTCGGCTGCTGCAGTGTCAGAAGAATAACAAAGAATCCTGAAAAAAAAAACAAACAAACAGATAAGCTCACGTAGTCATCTTCATGTCTACAATTTCATTTCTAGACTATTTAAAATTGTGAATGATTTCATAATCTGTATTCTTCCTGATGGAAAACCTGTTATCCAGATTAAGAGAATTTTGTCTCTCTCAAATCAGCATAGCTACATTTAATAGAATTATGCTTTCCCAGCTGATTTACATTTGCTGCCACACAATTTAAAAATACCAAATAAAAAGCCAGTAAATATGTCTTCTGCAATTAAAGAGAGGCCACTCTTCAATTTATATGGCAATTAAATAGTTCACTAATTTTAAAGCCATTTCAGTTAACAACATAATATACTCATTATATGTGTCCATTAACTGTAATATTAAGTCTACCGTATGGAAAAAGTCCAAATAAAATTCACTTGGAAGTTAAGACTCATTCTGCAATAAACTACAAATAAGTGGATATATATCTTGACCTAGAATTTGAGTAACATAGTTTTAAACAGAAGCAACAGGAAAAAGGATTTACTCTTTATAGCAGGAAATGTTACATGTTTTTATTTAACTAAGGCAGGAATGAAGAGTAATATATTTTAATAATAAAAATAATAGCATTTTCACATTAACAATAAAAGTGTTCATAGAAGTTATTATATTCTAAAATCTCTACTGTTTATAATAATTTATTCATATTTTAAAACAGCTACACAGCTACAAAATAACTATGAAAATGAATAGGAACGCTTATAACATTTTTTTGGTATTGGCTCTGACTATATTGATACTACAATTAGGGTTACCGGAATGGGCGCTAAAAAGCCAGATTTAATTCTGGCTAGTCTTCCATCTCATTGCATGATGTTGGGAGAAATTACCTACTGTCACTGACATACAAGAGTTTGACACACATTAAGACATAATGGTTTGTACTAAGTGATCTTCAAGACCCTTCAAAAATTCAAGAGGGAATTTTGATGTAAATTGTCCATTTTTAAAAAAATATGAATGCTCAAACAGTGGTTTCTTGCTCAATTGCCTAACTATAGCAATCTAATAATGTTGGTTTCTAAATGATGAACAGCCTTTTAGTAATATTTTCTCATAGGAAAAGAATGTTGAAAGCATATAAACTGCTATTAATTAAGATGTTAGGGATAATACTAATGATGTCTCACTTGTAATAAAGCTTCATCTCTTAAAAACTTTTTGTATTGCTTATTTTTGTATCAGTCCACTTTAGAGACTTATTTTCATCTTAATAATAAATAGCAGAAAATAACAGATTTAAAATTATGTACAAATGTCTTCTTCAGAATATCTGGTAATAAAGTGCCAAAAAACAAGCTACAAGCTGTTTGTGGCCTAAGATATGCAAAGAATTAATTTTTGTGCTGGCATATACTGTAATTAGAAATGGTTCTGTGCATCATGATTAAACCAGTAACTATGGTAACGAAAGCAGAAAAGCACAGTGCAAAAGGAGAGAGCCTGAATAAGCCAATGATAAGCTGTTTTTCATCTGTTTATTTTTAAAGTCTTTGTAATAAGGAGATCTATAAAATGCATATTAATTTTATTCTAATTCTTATCATTTATTGACAATTGATTAAAACGTATTATTCCTTAAAGATACACACACACAGACATGGACAGTATCAGTGAGAATAGACTCAGATGATTCCCACATTTAGAAAGCCACAGACAATTCTTTAAAAATATTATCACAATCTATGCACATCGCCCTTGTTTTCATAGGACGGCACGGAGACCATGACAGAGCAGAAAATTCAAGCAAGAAATTCACAGTTTTCGGAGTCAGCCTTTTTGCCACAGATTGATAGCAAAACCACCTGTTTGTTTTGGTTGTATAAGGCAACAAGTTCACATTAGTAGGCCATGAACATGAACAGAAAGGAGAAGGGCAACCACCAACAATATATTCCCTAATGATGTGCTGTACAGGCTTCTGCCACTTGCAGTCTGCTTGGGGACATAGACACGGATGCCTCAGTCTCCGAGACCTGGAATCTTTGGGCTCCATGTACATTTTTTGGTCTCAAAACATGATTGAACACGAGGAATATTTAGAACAGTTTCAAAGGAGAACATCAATCAAAATTAATGGAAGGTATAAAAAGTAAGCCACTCGAGAAGAGGTGGGTTTTTTTTAAATCATATACTGAGGCTAGAAATGACTCTGAGGAAGCCAAGTATGTGAGTGTGAACAGCAATTATCACTGTGGAAGACTGAACAAGATGGAAATTCCAGGAAAATTAATTTATGAAATAACTTCTTATTATATAGATGTAAGAAACTGAATATATCACTAAATAAGCTGTAGAATCAAACTGAATTTAATAAAAAAAGACATAAAAACATCATGTCTTTGTTTAGCACAAGAGCTCACTAAACATTCTCCCCAAATGTTTAAATTTTATGATTCTATAATAGAGCTTCTATATAAAAAACTGAAAACCTTTTACCAGCTTTATTTCAATGGGAAGTAAACTAGGAAGTTAAATTGTTTCAAAGATGGAAAAATGAATCTCAACTAAGACAAGGCACCAAAGACTACTGAAAGATTTAGTAAACCTACTTAAACGACTAACACCAATTAGTTAATGTTAATAACATTTTCCATTGATTTATTCATTGTGTCAACCAGCATTAAGCCATGTGGAAGCACTGTGCTGGGTTCAGGGATACAACTGTGAATAAGAGGGACAAATCTCTCGCCTCGTGTAGTTCCCATTCTTGTGATGGATACAGACAGTGAATTAGCAAATAAATCGATTACACAGCAATTCAGGTTTTGGTAAGAGTTCTGGAGTAAATAAATAAGTGATGTGACAAAGATTAATGGTCAAAAGCTGACTTGGCTAGTTGAGCAGGGAAGACCTTTTTGAAGTAGAAGAGGTTTGAGCCCATGGGAACCAGTGATGTGCCGAAAGCATGCCAAGAACAGTGTACAGCAAGTCCAAATGTGCAGCGTGTCAGGGACAGAAAGATGGGAGCACAGCATGAGCACCACGGGCAGAGGGCAGAACAGGACGCCGCAAAGCTGCAGAGGTGGCCAGGGGACAGATCACAGGGGACCTGGTAGGCTCTGGGAGGGGCTGGATTTTTAAATATATCAATTAAATTAAATTATATCAAATATATCAATTAAAATTATATCAAAACCTTTTTTTCCCTTTGGGAATGATTTTTTTTAAGGTATCTGTAAGACGAACCAAATAAGCTTCTTCACCCAGAACTTCTACCCAACTTCCTGTGAGGAAGTGCTGCTGTTGTGGAAGCAGATCAGGAAAGCAGGCAAAACCAGGTCAGAGCGTGCATTTGAAAGCGCTTCGTGTACAATGAAATGCGGAGCGCAGGCCTTCTCTACCACCTCCTCCAAGCCCGGCACTCTTAACCATCATCCCCATTTAAGGCAATCGGATACCATAAAAGGAGCAAGGAGTTTTCCTCCTCATTTCCAAAAAGTTGAGTGTGGGATAATTTTGAAAATCCAACGATACAGAAAAGTTAGCTGATATCTTCTCAATCACTTGGAGTATTTTTTTTCCAATTCTTTTCAGTTTGTTTTATTTTCCATTTGAACATTTAGCATTAGAATCTCTTCATGTGATTTCCACAGTAACCACTAGAGGGAAAACTTCTACTGAAGAAAGTCATTTAAAAATATCTTCATTTGTTTCATAACTCTGGAGAACTCAAAAATAATGATGTCTCCAAGACGAAACATTACAAAAGCATCTCATAAATCCCATATGTATTTTCAAATTATTCCTGATAACAACCAGCATTTGCGCTATAATATATATTCTGCAAATGCTTTTACATTCGTTACCTCACTTGCTTCTCCAAATGAATGGTTAGCAGAGCAGGTATTATGACCACTCAGCTAAAATAAAAAACGCAAATGATTTAACTAAAGACACTTTAAAGACTTTTAACTGCGCAACCAGTATTAGAACTGAGAGCTGAATATTCTTTTCAAGTACATTATGTGATCTCCCCACCACTTTTTTTAGGAAAACTGAAAACTTTATACTCCCAGTTTTCTCATCTTATTCCAAATTTTTAGTAAGATACCTGGAATATAACAGACACTTGTGTACTAATGTGGATGAATTAACATAGGAATGAAACATGAGTGAATGAAGTTCTGTTCTTTTTCTCAGCAACAGTACGTGCTCATTTTGCACTGAGCAAAGGGATACCTGTTGACTTTCCACCCCACTTCAGAGTTAGCAATTGCAGAGGACACTTGAGGTTACTACTTGCAGTTTAGTAAGCCCTATAAAGAAGGACAGGACTTTGTAATCAGTTCTCCAATATTATGGAATCTTCCTGTAATGGGATAAAATGTGTCCCCCCAAAATACATATGTTGAAATCCTAACCCTCAGTGTGATGGGTAGGCCTTTAAAAGGTGATTGGTTCATGAGGGGAGAGCCCTCATGAATAGGATTAGTACCCTTTTAAGAAGAGACATGATGATTTTTCTCTTTGCCATGTGAGGACACAACAAGGGGACTGCCATCTGTGAATCACAAGAAGGGCCCTCACCAAGAACCCAACCCTGCCTCCAGAACTGTAAGAAATAAATATATTTTCTTTAAACCACCAGTCTATGGTATTTTGTTATGATAGCCTAAACTAATACACTTCGTGTTGTCCCACCGTCTCAACACTGCTTGACTTCAGAAAATTTAAATTAGGAAATTCTGATTATTCCACTAAATCTTAGGTAAAACATTATTATAACTCAAATACAGAAATAAATCACATGGGTTAATGCAACCACAGAGGAAATCAGAAACAACTAACTAGAAGAGAGGAAAATTGTAATTGTGATTCTACCCTTTCCTTTTGCAGGAATCTTGAAACATTTGTCACAAAGTTATGCTAAAAGCCTATGGCTTCCTATCCAATAAAATAAAAATATTGATATTGTTACTAACAATAACAACAATTACCACAAATAAATTGTTATGGAAGTAAAGGGTAATTATTGAAATCAAATAAAGATCCTCGAAAATAAGTGGTATTTCATGAGAAAGACCACACACTTTACTACTGGACCAAGAAGGCTGTATTTGGTGCTATGGTGTATGTGGAAATGGGGGCAAGGACAGGAACCCACCTACCTCTTCTTCTATAGCTAAACTACTTTCCATACAACTGAGTCAAGAAACAGTTCCCAGAATTAGTAATTAATCCAAACTTTCGTATAATCCCAACATATCATAAAATATTTTCAAAAGTGATCGCTAGAAACATTAAAAACACTATCACTACAAGTGAGATCAATGTTCTTTTTTATGCTTTTCTATATTTCTAATTTGTTTACAATAAAAAATGAATTACTTTTTTAATAAGGGGAAATTTTTTTTTAAATCAATTAAGAAATTTCATAACAAACTTAAAGAGGTAATCTGAGCTATGTTTGGCATATATTTTGAGTTAAAAAAAAAAAGGTTGAGCTTTTAAAAAATCCAAGATGCTAAATAATCAAGTGCTATTAGGTTGAATCATACCTAGTACTCCCGGTTTCTTCTTATCAAGAGCTGACCTTAGTAAATATTCCTTGGAGCCAGCAGAAAAAAAACAAGGGTGTCTTCTCTGGCCGATCCTTCGGGTCTTTCACCAAGTTGACTTGAAATGTGTGAAGAAGATAAAACTGAACTGATAGGCTTCACAGTATCTGTTCATTCTGCACATTTAGTACATTCCTTGAATAGGTGGTGTCACAAACAGCTTATTTAAAAACTAACCGGTTATCTGCATTAAGATTTTTCTATAACAATCCATGAAATAGAAAAAGCACCAGAGCTTTGTAGGTTCATGTATCATATTGCAAATGAATTTTAAATCCATGAGGGAAAGGAGATAAAGTTTTAGTAATCAGATCATGTACAAGCACCACTGAATGACGAATGATTTTGTAAAGAAAAAAAACGTAAGAACTCCCTGAGAATATCTTAAGAGCACACGGAGTTTACCATGAAGAAAAGTAATTCATTTTATAATGAATTATGAGGGAGGGAGAATATTCCATACACTTTAACAAAGTTAATATATTTGCTTTCTGTAGTACTGTGATATTTTAAAATATCCATCACCTATCCAAATACAAACACCTACTTATATCATTAGAAAAGAATGAAAATTATGTTAGATGTAGGTCTAATAGAGCCCCAGTGAGATTTAATAAATGTTCATGCTTATTTAATTTTTTAGTCACATCATTTTATAACTTTACAAATAAATATAATTACAAGTGCCATCGATCCCTAAGACAAAAAATTTCAAGCACCGAACAATATCTCCTGTGTAAATAAAAGGTAATCTTGAAACATGAAAATAGGACTTTAATACTTGAGGATTATTCCTGACTTTCAACAAAATGCAAACATTCCAGGTTCAACCACAGGTTTCCAGAAAAGGCATTGCAAAATAACTTCTGGTCACTGAAATGTGTTTCAGGAATTAAAAAAAAAATAATAGCCTCTGGAGAGCTTTTAGATATAACTTCACTCTCAAAAGAACCTGGGAAAGTAGGCTACAGTCAATAGATTGAGCATTGCCTTTAAAAAACGATTTTTCCTATTCCTAAGTGATTAGGTGTAGAGGGGGCAGGGAAGGCTGCGAGGGCCCTCACTTTAATTTTAAGAAAAAAATGTTATCTTAATAAAAGTATTTTAAATGCCTCAGATAGTTTTAAATCCCTAATTTTACTCATCACCTTAAATGATTAACAAAAATTATCAACCATAAATACAGCTATGTTAATTTCCAAAGTAACAAAAATATTTAGCATTGTCAAAAAGTTGAGTTCTCAAAATGGAAGTACCTACCAGAGGCTTGAATAATATTGAAGTAAAAAACATGGTATTTGCCAGGCATTTGTTTTCATTCCTATGAATACTCAGAAAGACTTTTTGATTATGTCAGGCTTCTGTTACAGTAAATGCCACCCATTTCAAAAAGCCCCTAGAAAAGTGGTTTCCTTCTGTACAACCTAAAATTTGATACTCTTAATTGTAAAACACTGCTGTATGATTGGAAACCTTCACCTCTCATCCTGCCTCCTGAACTCACCATGGGACAAAGCATGTCACCTTCTCAAGACGACTATGTAACAGCCATTTTCTTTATAAATAGTCTATTTGCCTGGAATTTTCAGTACGAAAAAGGAATAGAAGAACCACACATCATGAATTCTTTGCTCTGTAGATACAGTACTGGAAATAGAGGCAAAACAGTAGAAACAGGTATCGATACCTATCATTTCCATGTCATCAGGTCATGAACATACAGAAAAGAAATGCAGCCAGAAAGAATTGTAAGAGCGCTGGTCTGAGCGCCAGACATTTCTGTACTGCATCCACCCTCCTACCACTGACTGGCCAAACGGCTCTTGAATCTCCAGTGTCCTTGACTAAAAACGAGAATACCATCTGCATACGAAGATTACTGAAACAATGAGAGATCAGGCATTTAAGGCACCTGTAATATACATGGTTAGTAAGTACCAGCTGATTACAAACATGAATGAATTGTAACAATTTTTGGAAAAAAAACATCTGGTTCTTCCCAGAATTATGGAGCTTTGTGTAAATCAAGACTTCTTCACACTTATATTTCTGCAAAGGCTAATTTTATGTGTCATCTTGGAGGATGCTTTTGGAGGACCTTAACATTTAAATCAGTGATCTCTAGGTAACCAAACTGCCCTCCATTTTGTGAAAGCCTGAACAGAACAAAAGGACTAGCCGCCAAGTGAGAAAGATTTTCTTACCAGACTGCCTTCAGACTTCGTCTGTACCATACTCTCCTGGGCCTCCAGGCTACCCGCACTGAAGATTGGGACTTGTCAGCCTCCATAAAACATAAGCTAATTCTTCATAAGAAACCCCTTTTGTACATATATGATGTATATATGATAGATGAGGATAGATAGATGATAGATAGATAGATAGATAGATAGATAGATAGATAGATAGAGATAGATAACATATGTATATATACATCTTATTGGTTCTGTTTCTGCAGAGAACCTTAATACAGATTTGGGTCACTGAGAGGGTTCTAGAAAAACAGAATCTTAAAAATGACTCTTTTGAAATGTTCTGGAGTTTCTGGGATTGGCTTTCTAATCTGATTAGATTTAAAAACACTAATGACTACATTTCCAGTAGATGGATATGTTCTGTGAAATCAGTTGGCCTCTTTCCCCCGGGACTCCTGTCATTGCCCAGTGAATTCATGAACAGAGTAGCCTTGGTGGCCGGGATGTAGGTTATGCATGGGCTCAGCAAAACATGGACTTTCACTTCCAAGGCTGACCTGGCTATGGCACTAAATGCCCAATCTGTCAGCAGCACACCCCCAACAGGGTATACCCGGTGTAACATCGCTTCCTAGAGTGATAAGCCAGCTAGCTTCTTGATGGCAGGTTGATGACTTTGGACCACATCCATCACGGAAGGAGTAGCATTTTGTTCTTACTGGAACAGACATTTACTCAATATGGATTTACCTTCCTTGTGTGCAATACTTCTGCCTAAACTACCACAATGGACTTAGAAAATGCCTTATTCACTGTTAGAGTATTCCACACACCACTGCTTCTGATAAGGTGACTCAGTTCAAAGCAAATGAAGTGTGGCAATGGGTCCATGCTCATGAAATTCAGTCTTACCATGTTCTCCACCATCTTGAAGTAGTTGGCTTGACAGAACAGTGGCACCGTCTTTTGAAGACTCAGTTACAGGGCCAACCAGGTGGCAAAAACCTTGCAGAGCTGGGGCCAGGTTCTGTACGAGCATCCAATATATGGTGCTGTCTCTCCCAGAGCCAGGATTCACAGGTCCGCAAACCAAGGGGTAGAAATGGGAGTGGAGCCACTCGCTGTGAGGCCCCAGCACAGTGTTTGCTTTCTGTCCCTATGACCATATGCTTGGTTGGCCTAGAGTTCTTAGTTCCAAAGGGAGGAATGCTTGGACCAGGAGACACAACAATGACTCCACTGGACTAGAAGTTAAAACTGCCCCCTAGCCGTTTTCCACTCCTCATGGCTCAAATCAGCAGGTGGAGAAGGGGGTTACCATGCTCACTGGGGTGACTGATCCTGATTACAAGAGTTAAATAATGGGAAGGTTCTGCTTTGATCAAAGAATACCACATGCTTTCTAAATATCTACAATCCTAAATTTTATAAAATAAAGGAGGATATCAAAGGGCAGGGAAATTTTATTCTACATCAAACTGTTCCCAGAATTCTATAGTTTTTTGCAGCTGAAAAGCCTATAAATATACTATGTTGGAACCTTTGCTATATCATGACAATTTTCCACAGAGAAGCATTCTAAGAGAATAATAATTTGTGCACTAGATGTGAGAATGGCTCAGGAAATAGCATTTTCAGAAACCTAAATTATATCCATTTTAAGATATGGAGTACAGAGAGTTGGGAAGAGAGAACTTTCTTGCCACGACGGGAGCAGCCAAATGCCTGCAAAGCAGGATATGCAAGAATTTAATGCATGCTTCCCTTAATTGTCATTACTCTTGGTTAATACAGCATTACTGCTTTCTTGACTGTAACACACTATATAACGTTGAGGTCTGAGGGGCCCATGCAACAGATGGTGTATACTGAGGCTTTCATGGTGACTGTTAAAAGGGGGTTAACCCAGTTGGTTTACAATCACCTTTTTTTTTTTTTTTACAGTCATGATAAACACTGGCAGCAATGAAAGCTGGGTGACAGAAATTTGCACTGCTAAATTTCCTTGGTTCTTCCTCCTGACCTATTGTGTACTTTCACTCCTCTTGGAGAGGCAGGAGAGTCTAGAGCTGCACTAACAAGATGGAGTCTAGTCACATGGGGCTATTTAAATAACTTAAAATACTTAAAATAAAATAATGCATTTGATCAGTTTCACTGGCCACATTTCAATGGCTCATCAGTCTGGTTTAGGACGGAACATTTTCGCCTTGGAAAGTTCCTGGACAGCCTTCTTCAGTGGCCAAGTGTGCAGTGCCTGCAACCGGAGGACCCCCGTTCAAATCCTAGTTCCAACACTGAAGAGCTGTGTAAGCTAGAGCACGTTTCCTCATCTTTCTACGCCTCAGTTTCCCCAAATGTAAAATGAGGATAATAGTATGAAGAAAGGTACAATAAAAATGTATGCAAAGCATTTAGAACAATGACTAGCCAATGTAAACACCTCACTAAGTGCTATCTACTATTTTCTCACCTAAAGAGTCACGGAAAGTCCTCGGAGTAGAGTGGATCTGACACAATGAGCCAGGCAGTCATCTCGAGAGAGAGACAGAGATCATCATTTCTGTTCTCCCTTCAGACATTAAAGAAGGTGATACATTTCTATTTTCTGACAGCAGGGTCAGCTTGCACAGTAAGCCTCTTAGGTATCTATGCTTATCCATGTAGTTCAGCCTTTGCAGTCCAACTGTGTCCCGGTCACAGGGCCCCAGAGCCCTCTATTTCCTTGGGTTTAAACATAATTTGGAATGTAGACATTTTCTGCTGGGGTATGAGTACCACCTTATCTCAGCGTGCAGTAACTGAACAGAAGAGAGATAATCGGGCACTGAAGTAAATCACCAGCAGTGCAGAGAAAGCCGTTCAGGGAGCCGGGAGCGCCTAATATTATTTACGTCAAGAGGATCAGTGATGACCACTAACATGGATAAAACATCCTCTGTCTCCGGGAGTCCAAGACAAACTGTGATTTTTCTCAGAATGCGACCCACAGAGGAATAAATGGTGCAATGCCCGGAAGAAGAGTAGGGGGTTCTTGTCACCGAGATAATCCATGACAAGGCAAAGCCCACACTTGGCATCTCTGCTCTGCAGGTAAAATCTGGACAGGAAGAGCAAGGGACAGCTTTTCTACGTTATGCCAACAGGCTACATACCATACCTACGCCTGGGGTTCCCAGAGGAGAGGAGAATCTAATAAGTTCATTTTTTTTTATAAAATAGCTTATTTAAATATCTTGTGTCCTTTGCTTTATCCAACAAATATGCAATAGCTAATACAGAATATGTTTTTAAAAATTGGAACACGGTAGACTTACAGAACCAGGTGACCCAAGTTCAAATCCCAGCTGTGCAACTCACTAGCTGGGACCCTACAGTAAAAGAAATAATAGTAATAACAGTATTATTTTGATTCTGATAGTACTGAAACCAGCTAATACAGGAAAGCAACAAAAATTATGTCCGGCATCAAACATGTGCTCAAATACAATGTTAGCTATTGTGTATCTTGATGAGCACAGAGGTAAAGTAAAATCTGTTCAGGCAGAGGTCATTTTTTTAAGGGTTCTCAAGTTTTATTTATGGACATACCATCAACGTCTGAGACACCTGATTATTTAATCATCTGGCTCTGTTCTTACCCAGTAATAAGAAGTAACTTCATTCCCAGCAATTATTAAGAGGTATAATTCAAAATCACTGCAACTTGATAGTAGTGAATAAATTATCCCTTCCTGAGAGTCTGTATCCAGTTTGGGATAGAGCCAGCATGGGGCCACACAGTGGTATGTTGGTGGGTGGCTGCAGTCTCCTTCCAACTCTATCCTCAGGGACACTGAAGTCAGCACTGGGGGAAATATTTACACCATGAAAATGGATGAATGCTTCAGTGAGGGCCTCCCCCCACCCTCACCAGAGAACAGGCTGTTAAGCCTTTACCAGTTAGGGGCTCCCGGGTGGCTCAGAGGGTTAAGCATCTGACTCTTGGTTTTGGCTCAGGTTGTGATCTCATGGGTCATGAACTCAAGCCCTGTGTCGAGCCCTGTGCTGGACTCCTCACTCAGAGGAGAGTCTGCCTGAAGATCCTCTCCCTCTGCCCCTCCCCCGCACTTTCTCTCTCACTCTCTTTCTCTTTCAAATAAATAAATAAACCTTAAAAAAAAGCGTCTTTACCACTATGCCACTGGGACCACACCAAACAGACCCTACAGAACTGCACTGAGTGGATGCTGGTCATCCAGAATCAAATGCTACGTCACATAAATTATTAGCAGGATCTTGTTGAGGATATTGCTCATGACATTTTTTAAATTCCTGTTCTCTGAGAACGCATGGGCCAAATGTCTCCCTTATATACTGGAAAGACACGTGTTCTGACTTGTTTTTATCCAATGAACCAACAGTGTTGACATAAATGCCTCCCTTTTGTGTTGTGCGTTAGAAAAACTGGAGGCAATGTATAGACTACCCATAAATAACTACAGGACCTAATGGTTCACATTCTGCCTAAGAATCTCACCCCACCCTCGCTTCATTTTTCTAAATTAAATTCCCTTTGCCCTGATTCTCACTTTCTTATTTCTTTGCTTACATCTAGAAATTTATGTATCTCTGTAAGGTACTAATACTTTTTAAAATAATGTTAAAAAATAATTAGGTTGTATAATCTGACTGTCCAATTCTAAGTTATTTCCTCATTCGAATAAAAAATTTTGAATTACTTATGCCCAGATTTCAATGAGATAAGAAGCAATCCATCAGTTCATCTGTACATGGAGGTGTTCAACTGATTCAGCTTGACCGGAGGGCACAAAAGAGAGTTGATCAATTCATCCTCCGACTCAAACTGTCAAATTGTTAAGTATTCATTTCAACTGAATTTTACATTCCCAAGCAATGTAATGCGATTTCAATCCCAACCAAATTTTATGAAAGTGAAATGCATATTAAATAGAAGCAAGAGGGGTGCCTGAGTGGCTCAGTTGGTTAAGCGACTGCCTTCGGCTCGGGTCATGATCCTGGAGTCCCGGGATCGAGTCCCACATCGGGCTCCCTGCTCAGCAGGGAGTCTGCTTCTCCCTCTGACCCTCCTCCCTCTCATGCTCTCTGTCTCTCATTCTCTCTCTCGCAAATAAATGAAAGATCTTAATAAAAAAAAAAAAATTAAATAGAAGCAAGAGAGGAATAAGGACCATTTGGTACAAGTAATAATGTGATGGTGTTTATTGTTCTTGAATATAAATATGAGAATAAAACAAACCATGTATTCTAGTTTACATATTGTCAGAGATTACTTCCCAATATTTTAGTGGGGAAATTATACAGAAATTACTCAGTGGCTTGGACTAAAATAAAGCCTATCAAAATATATTTAACAACTATTCAGATAAACATAGGAAAAAAAAAATAAGATAATGGAGAAAACATACTCTCCACCAGAAGAGCTTGCAAAAACACCCCTAACTCTTCCAGAGCATGCAGCTTTGATATGTCCAGAAGGGAAGCATCAGGCTTTCAGGGAGGCTGACAAATGAAGATATAACACCTGAATAGAGTCATTTTACCCATTTCTAGAGCCTCAGGTTGCTCACTGTGTTTCTATTAGTTCTCCTCCACCCCACAGCCCCCCACACACAATTTATTGAGCAAAAATTCTGTGCTTCACACTAAGCCAAGTGTTAAGGTAGATATCACAGACATATGAAAAGGCACCTCCTCTCAAGGAACCTCATTAATTAATTTCTGCCTTAATTGAACAAATGCACAGATCAGCCCCTACTTGATGCCTATGTACATGACACTCTACAAGATGCTGAATATGTTCAGAAGAAATACTTTCATTTCCTTCCTGTAAACAACCTATAGCCTGGTTGGGAACATAAATGAAAGAGTTTTTGCAACAAACTGAAGAGTATATGATATAGACTGCCCAAGAAAGCTAGAAAAGATAACCAGGCCAAATTAGGACAGGGAGTACAGGGAAGCAGGGAATAATGCTAATACTCATAATGATAAAGCTACTCTGTAATCACTTACTTGGATCAGGCATGATGGTCAGAGTTAAGTTTATGCTGACTATGTAGGGACACACAAGAATAGTCCAGTGGTAGAAATGGGCAAGGCAGACGGAGATTTCTTTTGCTATCTTTTGCAGAATTCTGCGGGATTCAGAACCATAAGTCACATGAAAATATGTGTGTGGATATGTGTGTTGTGCACAGGACGTATAAAGAGAAGAGGGAAACGAAGAAAGAATTGTGAAGGGTCTTTGCAGCACCCTAGAGATCTTGAAGTCGATGAAGATTCACTAAAAGGTTTTTTTAGCCAGGTGAGAGGGTGGGGTCAGTTTTTGCATTTATAGAAATAGAGGTGGATTGAAGAAAGACAAGCCTGGAGGAGGAGGAACGCCTAGAGCAGGATATCTTCATAATGAAGGCGAGATATAAGCGCTGTGCCAATGAAACGGAGAGGTGATGAGGCTGAGAAGTTAAAGGTCTAAAGCGGCATGACTCATGACTCATAAGAGGGTAAAATCATGGAATTCACTTTTTCAGAAGGGGAACTACTCTGTGTGCTGTCAGCTGGATGATCAAGGGGACAGGCCGCTTAAGAGAAGCAGAGATGAATGTCACTCACATAGAAGAAGTCAATAAATCATCACATCACCAGCTGCAATGCCGCATCCTCAACCCAGATACTAAAGTCTCTCAGGGTCATGACACAGGGACAGAGGCCGAGCCAGGCACTCAAGAAATAAACAAAAAGAAACAACAACAACAACAAAAAAAAGTAGTATATGATACATGGAGGATATGGTCAATATCTAAAAGGCAAGAAGTCAGTTTGCCTAGAGAATTCAATCACAGGGTGAAAAAGTGCTTAGAAAAAGACCAATAAAGGGGCGCCTGGGTGGCTCAGTCATTAAGCGTCTGCCTTTGGCTCAGGCCATGATCTCAGGGTCCTGGGATCGAGCCCCGCATCGGGCTCCCTGCTCGGCGGGAAGCCTGCTTCTCCCTCTCCCACTCCCCCTGCTTGTGTTCCTTCTCTCACTGCGTGTCTCTGTGTCAAATAAATGAATAAAATCTTTAAAAAAAAAAAAAGAAAGAAAAAGACCAATAAAAAGAGGAATACAGCCTGGCACATTGAAAACAGAGCTCAACTTGGATGCTGGTTACCCTGACCCAGATGATGACCTTAATGTGTCACTTAGACAAATCTGTCATCGTGTCCCTGAGCAAACAAACTTCCACGATTTCCAATTGTTTCCTCCATGAAATATCATCGTCAAATATATATGAAAGTATTTTTAAACTGTAAATCATTCTATGGATGAATTTATAGGTGTTATTGCTCCAGGCAAAAGAAATTACATGGGGAGGGACATGAAGGCAATGATCAATATAATACACTTAGAGAATCAATATACTCCGTGTGTAAAAGACAGCAGTGAGTAGTGACAGAGAAGGTGATGTGGGGATGCTGAGGGCCAGACTTCTGAAGATATGAGTCAAGAAGAATTTTGCCTTTTCTTCACTTTTCTGAGTCCTATCAATTGTGGCATGAATATCAAAAGCACTTTTATTTTTTATGCCTTTAAATGGCCAGCTAATATAATAAATATAAGGCCATGATGAAAACAGTTCCCTAGCAACTTCTGAATGCATGTTACTACAGTCTGGGAGTGCACATACAGAAGTAATGTGAAATAAAGCATGGACCACTTCTCTGAACTTGCCCAAATCCATGCACCAGGCTTAGCATGGGATGCTGTAAGCCTACAACTTAGAAACAGAAACACTGAGGACCATCACCAAAATCCATTAAGCAGCCCATTGTTTGGTAATACATGTTCTAGTAAAGAGGGAGAGAAGTTCAGAGGCCTTTAGGAGGACAGTAAGATATCATACAAATATTGTGTGACGTTCCAGAGCAAAGTGGAGTTCAGTTTAGCAGGTCTGTTCTGTAATTATTTGTGTGAAAAAAAATGTTATGAATATCACAAAACAGAACAAAAATCACCAAGGGGGAATAAAAATCTCTGTAGAGCTTCTATTGCACAGTCTCAAGAAGAACAAAGAGACCTTGAATAAAAGTACAGAATCCCTTTCTGAGTTAAGTCTTGGGGCAACAAGAAATACGGGAGGCAGCTCATCACTTACAGTAACTATAATCCAAGGCTAATTCTATGTGTCCTAGTGCCTCTTCCTTAACAACCACGTGAAAACTGAAATCAACACTGAACAATATTCCCATTAAAAATACAGAACAAAATAGGGGGGCCTGGGTGGCTCAGTTGGTTAAGCAACTGCCTTCGTCTCAGGTCATGATCCTGGAGTCCTGGGATCGAGTCCCGCATCGGGCTCCCTGCTCAGCAGGGAGTCTGCTTCTCCCTCTGACCCTCCCTCCTCTCATGTGCTCTCTTGCTCTCTCTCTCTCATTCTCACTCTTTCAAATAAATAAATAAATAAAATCTTTTAAAAAGAATAAAAATAAAAATACAGAACAAAATAAAAAATAAATAAAAATTTTTTAAAAAGAACAAAATATGGGCGCCTGGGTGGCTCAGTTGGTTAAGCGACTGCGTTCGGCTCAGGTCATGATCCTGGAGTCCCGGGATCGAGTCCCGCATCGGGCTCCCTGCTCAGCAGGGGGTCTGCCTCTCCCTCTGACCCTCTTCCCTCTCGTGCTCTCTGTCTCTCATTCTCTCTCTCAAATAAATAAATAAAATCTTTAAAAAAAAAAAAAGAACAAAATAAAAAATAAAATTTTTACATGGTGTTAAATAAATTTTCCAGATTCATGAAATTTAAAGCAGTGGATTACATATATTTATTAATTCTCTGTAAAGCCAAAGCAATCTATTTGCCCTGTGCTAACTTGTACTCAAAAGAAATTAAGGGGCGCCTGGGTGGCTCAGTTGGTTAAGCGACTGCCTTCGGCTCAGGTCATGATCCTGGAGTCCCTGGATCGAGTCCCGCATCGGGCTCCCTGCTCGGCAGGGAGTCTGCTTCTCCCTCTGCCCCTCCCCCCTCTCATGTGCTCTCTCTCTCTCATTCTCTCTCTCTCAAATAAATAAATAAAAAATCTTTAAAAAAAAAAGAAATTAAGTATAAAAACAACCAAATTTTTGTTTGTGCCTACCATGTGATGTAACTTGAGATCCTGGCACGTCACTGATTGTGAATGCTACAGCCCTGGTGTATTTTTTTCATTTCCGGTAGAAAGTTAGTTGGGTCAAATAAAATAATTGAATGGCATCGTTCACCTTCAAAGTACTTTTTGAAAGGTGGCCACTTAAAGATACAAATGCCACAAAGTTTTAGGAAGACATAGTTCACTCAGGGACAAGTTTGTTGTTCTACTATGTAGCATTAGGTTTCAGGGCTGTCCTCAGCAATTGCATTTGAAATGTATTTTGAAAGCCACTACCATTGAGAACAAAAGGCAGCTTTCAAATCCTGTTTCTAAGTCCATTTGCTAAGTAATAGGGAAATATGCAAAAATGGCCAAGATATTATTCTAAATAAAGAAATTGGCCTCTTTTTCTTTCCTGACCAGAAAGACAAGTTTCCACAGATCTCTGGAGGAGTCTCTGGAGGACATCTGCCTCTAGCCACTTTGAATATACACATTAGCAGTCCATTAAGGCTGAATCCAGATCATATCTTGAAAAGAACTAAGGTGTTACCTGCCTACATCTGTGTTATCTACTTTGCCAGAGGGCTAGGGTTTCCAAGAAGAGGCGTGGTTGACGCGAAAGCAAGCCTTTCTGGTTTCACCCTACAAAGTCACAGCTGACCCTCTTACTGCTGCCTTACTATATAGACTTCACTTTGAACAAAAAACTACTTTGATTCATTTCCCTCCCCACTACCAATGCCCAGGATTTCTTGTCTTCATATCAAGGCTGAACATCACAAGCCTGCAAATGAGAAAAATGAATTAAGAGTGTCGCTAGTGTCTGAATACATACTAAATTTGCCCAGAATCCCACTTTAAAAAAATGTTTCCACTTAATCTACCGTCAAAAGAACTGGACACTTGCAGTGTAGGGTGGGAATGGCAGATGGAAGAAAAGCCAAATCAGTGTTCAAAATCAATTCAAGAAATAGTGCCTGAAAACAGAGTCATTTTGTGAGGTATTGAAATGAAACATGAAAACAAATATAAAATTACCTACCTTCAAAATTTCTAGGGAAATGGTGCCTGGGATGGGGAACGCAATATTCACATGTCATGAATAGTAATGTCCCCATTTTCATAGCACATAGTTTGACGTTCTCCACATGAGAGCTCACAGCACAGCCAGCATCACAGTTCCTGATTTGAGGTATTGCACATCGCCTTTGCACGCCTGCCATGTAAATAACCACTCCTGCACCTAGACGTGAGCCTCAATACACGCATGCGCAGACACACACACGTCACATGCACACAATTCATGCAGCTGCAATTACACAGCTTCACTAAAAATTAGTAAATTTTTATTTTAAGCAGAGTATACATTTTATTTGTTTAACCCTTATAATAACACCATAAGTTAGAAACCATTCCACATCCCATTTTACAGAGGAGAAAATTGAGCCACCACGACGTTAAGTAACCAGAAGCACCATCCCTATTCGGGAATCTCAAAATCACTGCCAGATATTCTACTTTAGAATTCAAAAATCTCTTGACTGATTTTCTTAAATAAGCTTTTATTAAGTCATGCAGGCTGGGACCAATGTGTTCTAACTACACTTTTTTTTTTAAACAAAGTTGCCATACTTTGGGTAAGTTTTCAAATAATTTGAATATAATAAATTACAAACATTTTAAAACTGGAATAAAATTCTAGGCATAGAATTTAGTCATTTTATGATGGGTCAGATATTGCTTTGAAATCTTTCAGGCCCTCAGGGTCATCACTATAAATTCTGTTGCAGTATAATCCCCTCATCAAGTAAATAAGAACAAGATGATCTAAATCTGTCTTAGGACCAAGACTGAAAGTTTCATTTTAAGTTTGTAATAGAAGGGATGCCACATACTAATTTTCTGTCCCTAGACAAGGCATTTAACTTTTATAGGTTTGATCTGTACCATATGAAAAAAAAATTTTTTTAAAGATCCCTTTAAATTCTAAAATTCTGTGATGCCATGACTAATCCCAGAACATTGCTACATCAGAATGTACAAAATTCATGTTACTTTTAACTACAAAGTTGTTTGAATTTTGGAAAAAAAAATGATAGTTACTTCCAAGATGTAGCTACTGTCCATTGAAAATTAATGGCAAAAGTAAACCATGTAATTTAACACAAACATACTGTTTCATATACAAGAATGTGTACCTTATAAACAATAACATTACTGGCTCTTGCATTTCAAAGCCTAGGCAAATCTGTGTGCTAATTTCTGAAGACTTATTAACCCAAATATTCTTTTTTTTAAAGATTTTATTTATTTATTTGAGAGAGAAAAAATGAGCCATGGGGAGGGGCAGAGGGAGAGAGAGAAGCAGACTCCCTGCTGAGCAAGAAGCCTGATGTGGGGCTTGATCCCAGGTCCCAGAGACCATAACCCAAGCCAGAGGCAGACGCTGAGCCGAAGAAGGCTTAACCGACTGAGCCACCCAGACAGCACCCCCCACCAAACATTCCTTAAATGTAGCTGACACTATAAAACACATTTTGAGTTGATACACTGTTGCAGACACTATCATTTGGTTATCTCTCATGACGTTCACACAAATCCCTTTATTGGAAACTTATCATCCTCTTTAAATACATGAATTTTCAAAATGTTTACAAAAATCACCATCAGATTACTTTTAAGGAATAATGTTCATTCAACCAAAATCATGATACCATGAAATAGACTCCCAGTTTCCGATCTGGCATGTAAGGAGCGTAAAAGCTGTCACTGTGTTCTAACAGCAAGTAAAGAGCTGGAAAAAAAAAAAAAATGAACAACGCTTCTTGGATCCGAGACCTCGGAGTGAGGTCTCAGGACAAACTTTTGCCCCCAAAATTGGAGACGCAGACAGACACATCACAGCTTACAGAAACAGAAATCTCTTTGGAACCAGGGCCGAGGCAGGGAAACCTGAACTGTAAGTGATGGATTGCTGGAGGCTCAGTGTGGTCAAGTTTTGAGTTTTGAGAGTTTATGACTCCGGAGAGGCCTGATATCAGGGAAGCCCTTGCACTGTTTTGAGTTCTACCCCAGGGGTTCTACTAGGTTCTCACGGAGATCAGAGAAAAATCCCCGGAGGGCAGTGAGTGGGGGCAGGGTGCACCCAGAGCAGATACACTGAGTGCATTCTGTTCTTCTGAGCAAGACCTGCCCTTAAAGGAAAGTATTTTACCAAACCCAAACTGACCTGGGAGAAGGGAAATAAATACCACACTGCAGCCTACTCTAGCCTTCCATGTGGGCGAAGGAAAATACCCAATTCCAGCCCACTCTAGACTTCCAGGCTCATCTAAGGGGGTGGTGGTTGAAACTGAGAGGCCCTGGTAAAGGTCATAGCCGAAGGGCTCAGGCTCACTAAAAGACTAAGGCCTACTGTAGGACTACAGCATGCTTCTCTTCCCGCGCCCCCCATCTTACCAACACAATAATAACATTGCTGTATAATAATGGGGGGGGTGGGGGGGGAGAGTACAACAGAAAGAACTACAGACCTTATTTAAGAAAAAATCTACAAGGAAGCATTCATTAGTGGTGGGAATGCAATATGACAGAGATACTTTGGAAGACAATTTGGTAATTTCTTACAAAAGAAACATACTCTTACCATACTATCCACCAATCATGTTCCTTGTTATTAACCAAAGGAGTTAAAAACTTCTGTCCACACAAGACCTGCACACAGATGTTTATGGCAGCTTCAATCACACTTGTAAAAACTTGGAAGCAACCAAGATGCCCTTCTATGTCCTATAGGTAAATAGATAAACCAATCATGGTATACCCATATAATGGAATACCATGCAGCAACAGAAAGTAACAAGTTAGCAAGTCATGAAAAGACAAGAAGCAACTTTTGTCTCAAATGGGTATTGCTAAATTAAAGAAGGCAATCTGCAAAGACTACATACCATGATTTCAATTATATGACATTTTGGAAAAGGTAGAACAGTGCCGTGGTTGCCAGGGCCTGGGGTGATGGAGGGAGAGATGCCTATATGGAACTTGGGGATTTTTACTGTGTGAAAGTACTCTATATGATACTATATGGTCGGTACATGCCATTATATGTTTCACAAAACTCATGCAATGTACAGTACAAAGAATGAACTCAAATGTAAACTATGGATTTTGGTTAATAATAATTTATCAATATTGGCTCATCAATTGTAACAAACGTACAACACTGATGCAAATGTTAATAATACCAGGAACTGTATGTGTGGAGGGATGAGGGGGTAAGTACAAACTCTGTACTTTCTTCTCACTTTTTCTATAAACCTAAAATTGCTCTAAAAAAATAATGACTATTAATTTTTTAAATAAATGCTACAGAACAGCACACAATGATTTTTTTGAAGATAAACAATCATTAAGCAAGAAAAATAAAGCTATTAAATTAGTTTTACTTTCAAGGCCAATTCGGCAATAGCTTTCAGATAGTAGTATTCTTTCCAACACAATGATACTGAAATATTCCACTGTGTCCTTCCTTTCTCCTTTTTTTTTTTGTTCTTTTTCATCAAAGAAACCTTTTCCTACCAAAAAATATTTGGCAAATTCTCTGGAAATCAAACTATTTTGCCCATGCACTTTGCCACCTCTCAAGAAACAAGTTTGTTTTCACCGGAAATCTGCTTTTTTGGCTTTTACAAAAACACAACCAGACTCGTGCTTTATGACAGAGAAGGAAACCGAAGGTTGGAGGTCAAATTCTGGTTGCAGTGAACATACAGGCCACTTGGCTGCCAATCACCGTGCTGTTTTCAGAGACACAACGTGGAGAACCTCATGGGAAGAGGGAAAGGTAAAGAAATTGGGGAAAGTGAGGAAAAACTACTAGTGAACAATCACAAGGGACTGTGCACTATAGTTCTTGGGGAAAAAAAAAAAAAAACTGTTCTAAGCTTATTTCTTTCCTTGTTCAGGTTAGTCCTAAAGGGTCATATGAAGGGTTATGCAGCTCAATACCATCGCAAGTGAAAAAAAGGAAGTAGAGAAAGGAATCCGGGAAAGCCTTATCTTCAAAGCCACAACAAACTTCCTTGTGCCAAAATAAAAGGTCACATTATAAGGCAGGAATTGCATCTATAAGAAAAACAAAATGTTATGTTCCTCTGTCATCCCTTCTATTAGTAAGCTGTTGGAAGACTGAGTCTCCTGATTAGTAAGCTGTTGGAAGACTGAATCTCCTGAATGTTTGGTCCACTGTGCTGGGCAAGTGTCGACATCATCTGACACTCACAGCCCGGTTTCCCCAATTGAGGAGCATAGGCTGCATCACGAAGTAAGCCGGCACCTAAGTCACATCCTGCCTCTGACTAGTACGGAGCACTCCCGCGGAATCCGGGGAAAGTCGCAAATACGGTACAGCCTCGGTCGGGAAAGTAAAGGATACAGACACCATTTCTGGAAAAACCCTGCTTGTCTGCAGCATCTGACAAGTCACCTTCAGGCATTTTTCATCTGCCCAATTTTATAAGACAGAACATGTGTGGATTTTCTATAGTCTTAATATCTTAGCAACCTGAGTCAAAATTATAGTCTGCACAGCCTACCCCCTGCTGCCAGGCTCCTGGGAAACCTGTCCTTCCAGGCAATACGGAGATATGCCTTTCTTCATCTGCTATAAAAACATGCGGGTATTTATAGAAGCCTGTACTTGCCTCTAGGTTACTATTCATCAAAACCTAAATAAGCCTATCCTCTGCGCCATGTTTATTTTCAAACCAGGAACCAAATAAGGGAATTAAGTAGGTGCTTAATATGCCTGAACAGTGTGTGAATATATTTTTTAAAAAAATTCATCTCTTTCATATAAAGCAAGGACCAAACACATTCCTAAAGAATGGCATCCTGTAGCCTCTCTGCCCAAATCTGTCCCTCCCTCCCCTTTGTACTTCTAACTCTATCCTATTGCCTTCTTGGGAGAGGAAGCAGAACATGACTGCACCAACAAGAGAACCAATCCAAAAAGAGAAGATGGGCAAGGTAATAAAAGAGAGATGGTAGAGGGAAAAACAGCGGACTTGAAATCTCTGATGGATTCTGTCTAGTTTAAAGTAACGGTTTTGTTTTTTTTTTTAATTCCCATATAGTTGGAATACAGTGTTATATTAGTTTCAGGTGTACAATATAGTGATTCAACATAAAGTTTTTGAGATAAAATATATGATGTATTTTTCCAGAAAAATCAAAGTGGGATAGTGATAATGTTGAAATCAAAGATACAGAATTGCTACAATTTATACGATTTGTAGCTCTTGGGTTCCAGAAAGAGAAACCAACATAAATAAAAAATTACATCTTGTGAAAGTCAGTTATGGGTCCTCCTGACTCTGCGCTGGTGGAAACAGTTATTTCCTTGGCATGACAAGTGCTGCTACTCTGCTGAGGCTTGCAGCTGAGTACCTTGTTCTCTACTTGAAAAGTATTTCCAGTCAGAAGAGAGTCACGTGCAGTGTGATTGACCTAAATTCTCCCATGGTGCTGCTATTCACTCTCCTCTTGCCCTCACATTAGAATTCTCTGCACACACTTCATTATTCATCAGTCATTCAAAAGACCTGAGCTTACTTAGCTCTAAAATTGATTAAAAGGCAAAATATTTGTAGACTTGTATCAGATGCACCAGAAATTCTGCTTCCGATTTTCTTGTGCTGGAACTGTATTTCAGAACAACAGTACAATATTCCGGTGTATCTTAATGAAAATAATAACAAAATGCATGGATATTTTGCTCAAAAATAACTGTATGTGCACCAAAATGCCAAGTCTTTGATGACTGTTAAATTCATGCCAGTAATTATATCTAACAAGACTCACAGAAACACCAATGAAAAAATATTGAACATGGAAATCTAAAATTGATTCCAAATACAAACATTTTCACTTGTAAACTTTATTGCCTTGGTAATGGCTCTTTTAAATTTTCTCTGAAATGTCTGTTATTGAAAACTGTTAATTTACATATTTTTTAAGTGACAGGGGATTTGTCAAAGATGCATTTGTAAAATAAACTGCCTGGGGAGATAAAAGCAAATAAAAAAAAAAGATTCTCCTACGTTTCAGTAGAATCCGTATACCCTGCAATTGCTGGACTGGTCGCTGAGAAATGGAAACCTCTTGGGTAGAAAAAAATCCCTCTGGTATCCCTTGGCTCATCTGAAAGGTGGGTCTAAATGTTTCTTTACCACCTTTCTTTATTTACTAGAAATCTACTAGGTCCTGAATCTTAGACTCAAATCCTCTCTCACACTATAATTTTATACCCTTCATAACATATTTTTGTGCACACTAGAAGAAAGTAGAAAACACCACTCTTCCAGCTTGAGTGGTGGGACTAAAACCATCTTTAGTCGTCTATAGACATTTCTCTGGATATAAGCTTCTACTCATCTCTAGATATAAGCCTCTACTCAAAGTTATCTTTGGAGGAAAATAGGTGGAACAGCGCTGAGCTAGGATAATGCTGAAGATCTTGAACAAAACTGTGGCTAACCTGATAGCAACCTGATAACATTCTCGTTCTCACGAGAGCTTGGGTTAAACTTCAGAACTTCTCCTAAAGGATTTGAGAACAAGAAACAGAAAATAAGGTATCTAAGGTATCGAAGAGGCTTCTCGGGAGCTCACTGGGGGATTTCGGGCAGTGTTGGGACAGCAGTAGTTGGCTAATAGTAAGACCTGGCTGGGCCTTTGGTCAGCTGTATCACCTGGGGTAGTCACTTTGTTTTTCTGGGCCTTAGGCTTCACACAATAAAATAAACAGTTGTGGACTAGAATCTCCAAAGATAATTTACATATCTAACAGCTCTAGGATCTACACATACAGAGTACAATCTAAAATTGCATGAGACATTCCTCGATAATACAAACATACAATAATAAATACATAATGTAATCATAAAAAATAGGACATTTCCATTATCTTTGCGACGGGCCTTTTTTGCATATGCTAATATCTCTACTTGGCTTCTTCTTACTTTTTGTGGTTTGAAACCTTGCCATTCTTTAAAACTTCCACTCTTTAAACCTTCACCCAAAGTTTCCTTCCTTGATAACGAAGGGAAAATTCAGTCACCCCCTTCCTTCTCTATGCTGTGATAGAATATATCACTGTTACTATTTACCAGGAGCAGTTGTTTCTATAACCATTATATATTCTCATCCTTCAGTTCACAAGGCAGTAAACAGTGCTGGGCACAACATGGGTGCTCATTAAGTGTCAGTGCAAGAATGAATGACCACAAGACTATCATCTATGACTACTGTTCTGTCAATGAAAACAAAAAGCATGCGTAACAGTGAATCCCCATCTCAAAAAGGTGCTAAAACATGGAACCAGACGGTTAACAAAATGACATGGCAAAATTAAGAGGACTTAATTCTGTAGATACAACAATTCTCAAGTTAGGTCAAGGATGAGATATGGCGACAACTGAGCCTTTAACATTAAGAGTCCACTCCACGTCTTCAAAAAGCAAAAGCAATCTATTTCAACAAAGTTTATACAATGAGGACAAGTTTATTCTTTCTTTTAAAGTTTATTCCTAAAAATACAGTATGATCCAAGAAATGATTTAGCTTTTCATCTAATCCCAAAATGAATTTCACAGAACTTTATAACATGGCTTTGCTGCCCGTGTTGCTGTTGTTTTCAGTGGGGAGCTTCTTCCTGAAGCTGTGACTTCCTTTGATGTGATCAAATTAAAATTTTGCAGAAAGCTTACAAACTATCACAGGCAAAATGAGGTAATTAAAAGGGTCAACTAAATAATTAAAATCACTTCCAATTCAATCATACATGCTAATGAGATCCTGGGACAGGATGAATAAATGAAATTTTGAGTTAATCCCAAACCACACTGTGACTATTAATTGCAATATAAAAAAATTACTAAGCATTCTTCAGAACAGGTGTTCTGAGGGAACCTATTAGAAAGATCTGATTCAGCTCCTCTGTCCACCCTCTTCCTGGAGGTGCTAATGAGCAGCAAAATGGCTAAGAAGCAGCTAGAAAGATGAAACAGCAAATGTCTTCCAACCTATCTGGCTCAAACATCATTATCCCTGTTCACATGGCATCACCCCTGCCTTCTGTAATGAAAACAACCTGTTGAGCAGATCCTTTTTTATTCGGTTTTGCCCCTTTCAGTTCTGCCCTACACAATGCTTTCTAGATGATATTTAAAAAGCAATGCGACCATGTCTACTATCTGTTTAAGATCCCTCGATGGACAGGGGCGCCTGGGTGGCTCAGTCGGTTAAGCGACTGCCTTCAGCTCAGGTCATGATCCCAGGGTCCTGGGATCGAGCCCTGCATCGGGCTCCCTGCTCGGTGGGAAGCCTGCTTCTCCCTCTCCCACTCCCCCTGCTTGTGTTCCCTCTTTCGTTGTGTCTCTCTCTCTCAAATAAATAAATAAAATCTTAAAAAAAAAAAAAAAACTAAAAAAAAAAAGATCCCTCAATAGTTTCATATTGCTCTTGGAAAAAACTGAACCTGCTCAACACGACAGGGGCCTGTATCATGTGGACCCTACTCATTTCCTCCAGACTTCTCCTAACACTCTCCCTTTATACAACAATCTGAGTCACAATTTCCCTAAAGTCCATCATCTCTCACATCTCCACTTTCAGCCTTCACATGAGTCTAGAATACACCAGTTCCTGCCTGAATTCTCTGCTCCTCCACGCCACACATTATTAGAGGGGTAGGCTCTAAGAGGGGGCCATGGGTACATGCCCCTCATAAGTCTGTCCAACTCACAGCTGTACCAACAAGCCCCCTCAGGAAGACTAGCTAAAATCCTGTTTTCCGAGATCTTTTTATCAGTAATAGAAAAGCTAACATTTTGAGTTCCATCTGTCAGAGCATTTGTCTTCAATCCAAACTTGGGTGAGTAATGATGGTTATTTATTTATTGGATCCTGTCAAATACGAGGGCCTGAGTTGCAATTAGCTACTTGTCTTTCTCCCCCTTTAGTTTATGAATATCTATGATATCACTAACCGTGTTTATTTTCATCATCAATATATTTTCAGCATCTAGCAGAGTGCCTGGCACGTAGTAAGTACACAGTGGGCATTCAATCAGTATTTAATTTAGTGAGTAAATCAATGGACCAACACCAACCATATCCAAGCTTCTCAGCATTGCATTAATGCCCCTACAGTTTTCAGTTCTCACAAATTTCTAGCTAACTCTTTAGAGATATTCCAACACTTACACCATAATTAAGACATTAATAATTCTTTAAAGAATTTTATTCGAGTGTAGTTGATACACAATGTTACATTAGTTTCAGGTATACAACATAGTGATTGGACAAGTTTATACATTATGCTATGCTCACCACAAGTGTAGCTAAAATGATTAATAATTCCTACTCTGCTAATTTACTATTTGATCATTTAATCTGTCATAGGTGTATGCTTAGTTTTATCCAATGGAAAAGATTTATTAACCAAAGATTAAGTAATATAATTAAAATCACAGACTCTTACATTGGAAAAATACTTTATTAGTTATCTATCTAGAAAACCATACTAAAGTCACATCAAATTAAATTCTACATAAAAGGTGCTGAGATAATTTATACTGACTCTCACCCATTCGCTGAGGTAGAAATAGAAGATTTTTCTTTCCAAAATCATGGTAACAGTTGCTTTGAGGCCCTTACGTGTGCTAGGAATTAAAAACATGGTATTTGCATTTGAAAATTCAGTGATTTAGACTTGCTTCTAATTCAGACTTGTCCTATCCAATTTTAATAAAGCACCTTAAGATACTTTACACTAATGTTTTTGACCAGTTTTTTTTTTAATGACTTCATAGTTTTTAACTCATTGTTTATGGTTAAATATGCTGTCTCTCAAACTAGTTTTTTATTAAAACTGTCCTTTTTACTCACTGTAGGCAATTGTTCAATCAACATTATGGTGCAACACTGTGATTTAAACCAACGATACATACTGTGCATAAGGAATAAGTGAAAATTTCCAGCAAAGAGGGCTAAGTACCACAGAGGCTTTGCTCTGTGTAATGGGCACACAGATAAATGGTAATCTAATAGGCAGCTCTATTGATTGGATCCTGTTATGTGTCAGGGACTAAGACAGTCACACAGAGCCCACCACTTCCAATCACCATTTCGACCCTACAGATAAGGCAGAGCTGCTACACAGAGGAGCTGCAACTCAGAGATTCAAATAAATCACACAAATTCCATAACCAACAAGTACAAAACCAAAACAAAAAGACAGAATTAAGTGTATCTGGAAAAATAAAACAAATACGAAGGGTAGGTGCATTTACATAATTAAGCCACTGGAGACTATCTGGCTCTTTAAAATCATCTAAATATTCTGCAAACTAATAGACTAATATGCTAATATACTCACTGAAATGAGGTTGAGATAGTAAAATAATATTTTAATTATCTTTGAATAAATGATTAATAGGAAAATCAAAGAAATAGATTTTAGAATAGCTTGAATAATTAGTGTCCTAAAGAAATCACATCTGAGACAGCGAATTCGTCAATGTTAGACTTTAGAATATGACAGGACTATAAAATAATCAGATTGATTTTTGATGTGCTAATAATGTCATGAATTGAAAATCAATTTTCATATCTTTAATGTTCTTTTTTTTTTTTTAAAGATTTTATTTATTTATTTGACAGAGAGAGACACAGCGAGAGAGGGAACACAAGCAGGGGGAGTGGGAGAGGGAGAAGCAGGCTCCCTGCAGAGCAGGGAGCCTGATGCGGGACTCGATCCCAGGACCCCGGGACCATGACCTGAGCCGAAGGCAGTCGCTTAACCAACTGAGCCACCCAGGCGCCCGATATCTTTAATGTTCTTATGGTGGTTAAAAATACCCATGAAAAACCAAATTCTTGCAGAATTTTATTTAGCGCTATCTTGAGCATGCTGTCAAATATTATTAAAATGAGCTGCTTATTTCAATGTTTTGAGTTTAGAAAAAGGGAGAATAAAAACCTTACTGCTCTTTAATAATATCTTGAAATATGGTTTTTAATTTACCCTAACTCTTCATACCTATTAGAAGAACATAGACATTCTTGGTGAATGTAAATACACGGTATTCTTCCCACTACCTGAAAAAAGCAGTAAGTTAACTATTTAAAAATAGAAGCCCCACAGAAAAAGCTTTGTGACTCAGATAAAACACAATATTCATGTAAAAAGTTAAAGACAGTCTCAATAATTTTCTCTATCCCATATGAGCAGTCTTACAATGAGAATGTCAATGGATTAAAAAGTTGAAACCAAATTGTGTATCTGTATGATACACTGACACTAATACCAAAATAAAATAAGGATTTCTGGTCCCACTTCAGAGGAGATCTTTCATAGGAAAAATGTGACTCTGAACTTCTCTTCAACCTTTCTGAATGCCTAAACTCTTCAGTTCAATACCCTCCCTTCACAAGCACACGACATAACCCTCAATATCCTGGCTATGCGCTGGTCCCCTCGCTGCATCAGCTTCAAGTCTTTAATCCAAATTCTATGACCACGTAAAATAAATACTTAAATCTTATTTTTTCAAGACACAAAACAAACGTCTAAGGAATAAAGCAATTTTTGATGATCTATCCTTTACTATTACCTTTTAGAACATCTCTGGGCTTATTTTAATTGAAATAGATTTTAGAGTAAGAGATCCGGGAAGAGGTTGCCATGTACCCACAGAACCATGTTTCCCCTCCTCCAGGACACAAATGTAGACTACAATTCCAGACTTCCTTGAGCTTCAGTGGAGATCTCAAGACTGAATCTGGCTAACGTAATGTGAATGTAAGTGTATTTACCAGCACGAGGCTGAAGAGAAAGCCTCCCATTCATCCTCCTGTTCTCTCTCCCCTCATCTTCCTTATAGGAAATTCTGAGGTTTTCAGGGGATGATGGCAATACTAGATAAAGGGGGTCAGTCCCCTCCTCACTGACCTCGGCACATCCCCTCCACACTCTGGACTATGGCTTAAGGAAAAATAAATCTTTACTATGTGAGCCACTGAGATGTAGGTATTATTTCTTACAGCAATTAGTCTACCCTGAATAAATAAATAATAAAGCAATAAAAGACCCTAGTGTCCAATATAGGCGCCCTCAAATTGGCTGCACATCGGATTCACATACTGAATCTCTGTGAGTAGACCAAATATGCCTGCTTTTTAAAAGCTCTCCAAGGGATTCTGACCACTAAGGTTTGAGATTCACTCTAACCATGGAGCTAGATTTACACTCAATCATAGTAAAGGTGGTATCTTAATCCAGTATTTTATCTATTTCATCATGTCTCGTGTAAAGCCTAAAACTATCAATTTAAGGCGAAAATTAGACATATTAAAAATCTGGACCCTTATAGAAAAAAAATCCAGTATATATTTTACATTTTTCCCTATGAATTTGTCCTTCAATTTCAGGCAAATGTTAGCCATCCTAAAGTAAATTTTCCTTTGGTCAGAACTGAGTGTTTGAAGAAAAATTTAGTTTCCACCAAGGAACAACTGCCCCAATAATGTAAAAACTAACTAGTTTCATGAGGTGTAAGTTTGCAAACATTATAGACTACTTCAAATCTCTTTCAATTCCATGAATTAATGGTTTGTTTTTCAAGCAGGCACCAATCTATACTACTGAATATTTAATCACAGTGCCTAAGAGGTTATTTAAACGCAACTTTTCCAGATGCTAGGGGGTAAGCAAAAATTATCACATCAATTACGACAATGAGTCAATTATTCTGCCCTTACACTCAGCAGCCTAGTTCTAAACCATAATCAAAAGCAAACATCCATCCTATTAAACCTTTATTTGTGGAGCTCCTGAGTTTTTAAAGTCGGCCTTCTCGATCTGGAACCATACTCGAAGTTCACATGGAGGGTAGGCAGGAGAGAAGAAATGCGACCCAGCCTACGCTGCTGAACACCATCAGAACAGATAAATTACTCATGATCTCCAACAATGGATATGCAATAAAGAGCTTTATTCAATTTGCAATATATTGATTCAAAAGTAAATAGCAATAGTAATAACCAGAAGTAGCAATAGTAATGCTAGGATAGCTTCTCGCTCTACAAGTTTGACAGTCGTTCCTGTGCGGTCCAGTACGCTGATTATCACATTATCTGATTTACCCTTCTGTCCTAATATAATTCACCCAATAATAAAATTTACAACAGGTAATTTTGAGCATCTACAAGTCCAGGTACTATGTGAGATTATTTACGTATCTTTAATCCATGCAACAAAACTGAAGTAGTAGTATCATAACTTTACAAAAACTAAAAAAGAAAACATCTTTGAGGCCTCAGTAAGATTGTTCAAATTGTCTAAGCTTGTTAGGAATATAAGAGTGGGGGGCGCCTGGGTGGCTCAGTCGTTAAGCGTCTGCCTTCGGCTCAGGTCATGGTCCCAGGGTCCTGGGATCGAGCCCCGCGTCGGGCTTCCTGCTCTGTGGGAAGCCTGCTTCTCTCTCTCCTGCTTCTCCCTCTCCCACTCCCCCTGCTTGTGTTCCTTCTCTCACTGTGTCTCTCTCTGTCAAATAAATAGAAATCTTTAAAAAAAAAAAAAAAAAAAGGAATATAAGGGTGGTAGTATTTGAACCCCAGACCGATGATAATGTCCTGGGCTCTCTTTCTGAGACAGGCCTTACTATCTTCTTCCATGTGTGCAAGCTCAGTTTCTACTAACTGGATTATTCTTGTAAATGTGTGAGTGCTCTTCTTAAATAAATTCAAGTTCTTAATCTTAGCACTGAATTGGTTTGATGGAATATAATAATTATGTTTCCAAATTCTACTTACAGTAAAATCAAAACAGGTTTTTGAAAGAGTGTTTTTTCACATTTGAAAGAATATATAAAATATTTGTATTGGTAATAATAATGGTGATGTGACCTTTGAAAAGACTTATGTACATGTCAGTTCTCAAGAGTCAGGGATCCTACGAAGGCTCTCTCTCAAACAACACACCAGTTCATCAGGCATAGGTTTGATTTTTGTTTGTTAGCATATCTTGTCATTAAAATGTTTTCCATTTTTAATGCAAAATAAAATGGAACATATTATTTAATGCTTAATGCCCGGATAAACTGAAGGATTTTAATTAAAGGTTGTTTTAAAAATTCCCACTTCTATTATGTCTAACACTTAAAGATTTTATACATTGTGTGAAACTGAAGGAAACAGAAGAAAAAAAGAAAGATTGAATGATCTACAGAAGATAAGATAATAAACAGGGTTTGGAATGGGAATGGGGAAAATTGTTATCTAGAAGGAATTCTTTTGACTCTATTAAAAATTGGACAAATTAATTTTTATTATTTTTATTTTTTAAGGATAAAAATAACTAAAAGAAAAAAATAAAATGCCATTCAAAATTAACCAAAGGTATTATTTAATCATATCTACTTCAAATTTTATTTGTTTTACTGGGGTACAATCTGTTGTCCAGCAAAACTCACCCTTTCTAGTTTACAGCTCTGCGAGTTTGGGAAAACATATAGTCACATAAGCACCACATCAAGACACAGAAAAAGTTCTCCCAAAATTATCTTGTCCCTTAGTAGTCAGCCACTCACCCTTACTTCCCACTCCTGTTAGCCAGTGATGTGTCTTTTTGCCCTTAGAGAATCGCCTTTTCTAGAAAATCACATAAATGGATTGATAGCCCTTAAATTCTGGCTTTCTTCACTTAGCATAACACTTTGGAGATTCATCCATGCTATTTTGTTACCAGAGTTTATCAGCAGTCCCTTCTGTTTTATTGCTTAGTAGTATTCTATTGTAGACTGTACCAGTTTGTAGATCCATTCACCAGTTAAAGGACATCTGGATTCTTTACAGTGTTTAATGACTATAAAGAGAGCCATTAGAAACATTCATTCATGGGCGCCTGGATGGCTCAGTCGGTTAAGCAACTGCCTTCGGCTCAGGTCATGATCCTGGAGTCCCGGGATGGAGTCCCGCATCGGGCTCCCTGCTCGGCGGGCAGTCTGCTTCTCCCTCTGACCCTCCTCCCTCTTGTGCTCTCTGTCTCTCATTCTCTCTCTCGCAAATAAATAAATAAAATCTTTAAAAAAAAAAAAAGAAACATTCATTCATTCTTTTTTTTTTTTTAAAGATTTTATTTATTTGAGAGAGAAAGAATGAGAGAGAGCACATGAGGGGGGGGAGGGGCAGAGGGAGAAGCAGACTCCCCGCCGAGCAGGGAGCCCGATGCGGGACTCCATCCTGGGACTCCAGGATCATGACCTGAGCCGAAGGCAGTTGCTTAACCGACTGAGCCACTCAGGCGCCCTCATTCATTCATTTTTAAGTGAACGTAAGTTTTCATTTATCCTAGGTAAATACATAAGGGTGCACTTATTGGTTCATATCAAATGTATGTTTAACTTTATAAGAAACTGCAAAATCATTTCACAAAGCAGTTGTACTGTTTTGCATTCCAGACAGCATTTTAGGAGAGTTCTAGTTGTTTGTCATCAGCAGTTAGTATTGATAGGTTTTTGGTGTGTTTTCTTGGTGTTGGTTTGGCTTGGTCTGGTTCTGTTTTTGACTATCCTAGTAGGTATATAGTGATATCTCATTGTCAGTTTGATTCTCCTTTCTCTAGTGAATAATAAAGTTCAGCATCTTTTTAAATGTTTGTTTGCCATTTGTGTATTTCCTAGGTGAAGTGTCTGCATAAATTTTTTGCCTACTGTTTTATTGGGTATTTGTTTTTGTTGTTGTTGTTATTGGGTCTTCATTGTTTTTAAATATTCAGGATACCAGTCTTTCATCAGATGTGTGTTTTGCAGATAATTTCTTCCAGTGTATGGCTGTTCTTTTCATTTTCTTAATAATGGGTTTCATAGAAGTCTCAAATTTTGATTTAGACCAAAATTTTTTCTTTTAAATTTAGGATTTGGCAGTTACTTTCCTAAGAGGTATCTGCCAAACCTAAGGCCACAAAGATATTCTCTTATGTTTTCCCCTAAAAGGTTTATAATTTAATGTTTCACATTCAGGTCTCTTATCCATTTTGAGTTAATTTTTCTACATAGTACAGGTTGGGTCAAGGTTTATTTCTTTACACATGAATGCCCAATTCTGCCAGCATCATTTGTTTAAAATACTTTCCTTTCTCCATTGCATAGTATTTGCACCTTTGTCAAAAATAAGTTGACTTTCTATGTGGGTTCACTTCCAGATTTTGCCCTCCGTTCCATTCATGTATATGCCTACACTTTCACTAACTCTACATCATTTTGATTACAACGGCTTTAGAGTAAGTCTCGAAATCTTGAACCATGCATTTTTTTCTAAATTGTTTTGGTTATTCTACTTCTTCCATTTTTCCATCTAAATTGTAGAACCAACTTCTTATTCTACAAAAATTCTTGCTAGAACCTTGACTGGGATTACGTTGAATCTACAGACGGGTTTCAAGGGAACTGATAACTCAATATTGAACCCTCCAGTCAAAGAGTATTACATGTCTTTCCATTTATTCAGATCTTTGTTTTCTTTCATTAATGTTTTATAATTTTCAGCATAAAGTTAGACTTATGCCTGTTTTATATGTTTTGGTACTATTACAAATGGTGCTGTTTTGTTTTGTTTTTTTTAATTCAAGTTAGTTAACATACAGTGTAGTACTGGTTTCAGGAGTAGAATTTAGTGATTCATCACTTACATATAACACCCAGTGCTCATTCCCAACAAGTGCCTTCCTTAATGCCCATACCCATTTAGCACATGTCCCCATGTGCCTCCCCTCCAGCAACCCTCAGTTTATTCTCTATAGTTAAGAGTCTCTTATGATTTACCTCTCTCTCTGTTTTTATCTTATTTTATTTTTATCTTATTTTATTTTTCCTTCCCTTCCCCATGTTCATCTGTTTTGTTTCTTAAATTCCACATATGGGTGAAATCATATGGTATTTGTATTTCTCCAACTGACTTATTTCGCTTAGCATAATATACTCTAGGTTCCATCCATGTTGTTGCAAATGGCAAGATTTCATTCTTTTTGATAGCTGAGTAATATTATATATATATACACATATCACATCTTCTTTATCCATTCTTCTGTTGATGGACACCTGGGCTCTCTCCACAGTTTGGCTATTGTGGATATTGCTGCTATAAACACTGGGGTGCATATGGCCCTTCGAATCACTGTTTTTGTATCCCTTGGCTAAATACCTATTAGTGAAATTGCTGGGTCGTAGGGTAGTTCTATTTTTAACTTTTTGAGGAATCTCCATATTGTCTTCCAGAGTGGCTGCACAATTTACATTCCCACAAACAGTGCAAAAGGGCTCACCTTTCTCCTCATCCTCACCAACATCTGTTGTTTCCTGAATTGTTAAATTTAGCCATTCTGACAGGTGTGAGGTGGTATCTCATTGTGGTTTTGATTTGTATTTCCCTGATGATGAGTGATGCTGAGCATTTTTTCATGTGTCTGTTACCCTACCCATTTGTGTATCTTCTTTGGAGAAGTGTCTGTTCATGTCTTCTTAATTGGATTATTTATTTTTGGAGTGTTGATTTTGTTGAGTTCTTTATATATTCTGGATACTAGCCCTTTATCCAATGCATTCTTTGCAAATATCTTCTCCCATTCTGTCAGCTGCATTTTAGTTTCATTGACTGTTTCCTTCACTGTGCAGAAGCTTTTTATCTTGATGAGGTCCCAATTGTTCATTTTTGCTTTCATTTCCCTTGAATGGTACTATTTCTAAATATAAATGTCCAGTTGTTTATTACCAGCAGGTGAAAATACAATCATTTTTTATATATTGATCCCGTATCTTGCAACCTCACTAAATTCACATATTAACTCTAATAACTTTTTTGTAAATTAATTCAGACTTCCTACTTATATAATGCTATTATTTGTAAAGAGAAAGTGTCTATTTCTTCCCTTCCAATCTCAATTGGAGTTTTATTTCTTTTTCTTGCCTTACTGGCTGAGCCCTCTGGCACAATGACAAAAAGGAATAACTGAGTGTGGGGATCTCTGCATGGTTTCCAGTCTTAGAAGAAAAGTATTTAGTCTTTCACCAGTAAGTACGGATTTTTGTAAATGTCCTTTATCAGGTTAAGAAGTTCACTTATATTCCTACTTTGTGAAGACCTTTCATCAGGAATGGAAAATGAATTTTGTCAAATGTTTTTACTACATCTACTGAGACAAGTATACAGCATTTTCTTCATTGGTCTGTTGTCATGGTGAATTATGCTGGTTAATTTTCAAATGTTAAACCAGCCTTGCTTTTCTAGTCTAAAGCCCATGTGGTTTATTGTTCTTGGTTTAAGTGTTTTATATATCGGATTTAATTTACTAAATTTAAAATTTAAATTACTAAAATTTCCTTGAGGATGTTTGCATCTATGTTCATAAGACTAATCTGTAGTGTTATTTTATTGTAAAGTCCTTGTCAAGCTTTGGCATCAGGGTAATGCTGGCTTCATAAAATGGCTTGGGAAGTATTTCTTCCTATTCTTTTTACTGGAAAGCTTCATGATAGAATCACTATTGTATTTTCCTTAAATGATAGGTCAAATTCACCATCGAAGCCATTTGTGCCTGAAGTTTTCTTTGCTGCAAGCTTTACAACTACTAATTCAATTTACTTAATATGTATAGGACTACTCCGGTTACCTTTTTTCCTCAATCTCTCTCTGTCTTTCTCACACACACACACACAGGCACACGCATGCACATACTTGATTTTTTCTGATTACCAGAGATGGGAACATTTCTTGATATATTTATGGGGCATCTATAGTTTCTTCTTCTGTGAAATTCTTGTCCTTTCATTTTGCTCATTTGTTTATTATCATTTCTCTTATTCTTAGTGATTTATAAAAGCTTTTTACTTTTTTTTTCAAAAATTAAGCTTTTATAATGTGGCCTGTATTTTTTAATGTTTTTATTTCATCATAAAGACACTTTCAACGTTGGTATGGTCAAACTTGCCCATCTTTTATTATTACTACTTTCCCTCTATGTTTTAAAAATCCTTCCTACACCATTGTCATGAAGTTACTCTCCTATATTTGTCTTCACATTTTAAGATTGTTTTTCACAATTAGATCCTTATTAGGTCCCTCTTATTAGATACATCTAGAATTTATTTTCATGTGTGGAGCCAAGGAGGGGTATGTGAGAGGCATAAAAGTAACTTACTCATTTTCTGTATGTAAAACTGTTGTCCTAACACCATTAATTACAGTCTTACACTGACTAGTAATTCCTCTCCTATCATACAGCAAGGTCACAGATATCTGCATCTTTTTTTTGACACCTTACTTGGTTCCATTCATCTTCTGTTTTTTTAGTGCTCAAACCACAGTTATAATTACCATAGTTTAAGAAATAAATCTAGATATTTAGAAAGCCTGATCAACCTCTCCCTTCTCCTTCTTTTTCAGAATTATGTCAACAATTTATAGAAAATAACTTTTCCATACAGAGCTTTATTTATTTTTTTTAAAAAGCTTTCTTTCTTTTTTTTTTTTAAAGATTTTTTAATTTATTTATTTGACAGAGAGAGAGAGCACAAGCAGGGGGAGCAGCAGGTAGAGGGAGAGGAAGAAGCAGGCTGCCCGTTAGGCAGGGAGCTCAACGTGGAATTCGATCCAAGGACCCCGGGATCATGACCTGAGCCGAAGGCAGACCCTTAACCGAGTGAGCCACCCAGGCGCCCCTCCATACAGAGTTTTAAAATCACTTTGTTAATTCCATGAAAAATTCTGGGGGAATATTATTGAGATTACTTTGTATATAATTATACAAAAGATAACTGGAATATTTATGAAAATGAGATTCACATTTACTAAACAGATATATCTTGTCATGTATTTACATTCACTTTCTGCCATTAAAATCTCATATATTTTTGGTACATTTATTTGTAGGTTTATTTTAGAATTTTTGCTATTGTCAATTGAATTGTTTTTACCTTTGTTTTGGTATTGCTGACATGCAGGCATGCTCTTTTCTAATTTTTTTTTTTTCATTGAGGTATAGTTGACACACAATGTTACATTAGTTTCAGGTGTGTAACATAGTGATTTCACAAGTTTAGATGTTATGCTATGCTCACCACAAGGGTAGCTACCATACAACCCTATTACAATACATATAGGCATGCTCTTAATTATATATATTGATCTTATGCCAAGCTTCCTTGCTGATACCTTTATATAGGGACATATTACAATTACAGTTGACCCTTGAAAAACATGGTTTGAACTGCGCAGGTCCACTTATATGTGTTTTTTTTTCCTATACAGTACAGTACTGAAAATGTATTTTCTCTTCTTTATGATTTTCTTAGTAATATTTTTTCTCTAGCTTAATTTATTGTGAGAATATAGTAAATAATACAAATAACATAGAAAATATGTGTTAATTGACTGTTTATGTTACAGGTAAAGCTTCGTTCCAGTCAACTGCAGGCTCTTAGTAGTTAAGTTTTGGGGGAGTCAAAATTATACATGGATTTTCAACTGCATGGGGGGGGCAGTGCCCCTAATCCCCACATTGCTCAAGGGTCAACTGTATTTATGACTTGTAAAAAGAGAAAAAATCTTTTTCTCTTCCTATTGTATATAGTAGAAAAATTTAATACAAAAAAATTAAATTACCTTCCCAAACCTCTCTTTCTCTGGAAAAGTGAAATAATTATAGCTCTTCTCGAGACAATATTGCTGACTATAAAATGTCCTGAGTCTTTGTTGAAAATAAAACTTGAGTATTTGTTGCCATTATAACAACTTCAGTGCACTTCTCCTTGTTACCACTGGTTATGTTTAGCTTAGTAACCTAAGCAATGGCACCCAACAACTTGGCAATTAATCATCTTAAAATTAAAAGATTAAGTCCATTGAAAGGCTAATTATGAAAACTGGAAGAAAAAAAGGAAGGACTGCAAATAATTTCTAGCTTAGTTCAGAAATGAACATTAGGAAAGAATGCTTAATTAACTCTATGAACTTGTTCTCTTATAAAAGAATGTATTCATTTTCCCTAGGAGATCCAACTTTTTTAGTGGTTATATATTCAAAGACTAAAAAACTTAATTGAGATGCCTAGAAGATAGTAAGGAGGACTTGTTGCTATGACTTCAACAACCAGCATGCAGCTAATCAGCATCCACTGCAATCACTGAGAAGGAAATGGCTATTTCAGTCCTTAGCTTTACTTCTAAAGATGCAGTGATCAAAACTGAAATTTGACCTAGAAGCTGTCATGGTTCTAAAGATGCATGACAAAAGATTTGGCAAGTGTTAATAAGAAGAGGAAAACAACCAACAAAGCAGCCAGATTTCCTCCAACTTTCAGGACAGTAAAGTACAGCAAACCAGCCAAGAGCCTAACAACCAAAGACTATACCCAGTGTACCGTGATGGGCAGGCTCATTGCTCTGATTCGTTGTCAATGATCAAAGACTAGATTTTTTCATTCTAAACAGCCAATATATAAACAGTGTGCTACAGTCACTGGGACAGAAGAAAAAAGCCATTGACAAAGGAAACAGAAGGACTCTGCTTGAGGAGAGCAAACAGCTATTTGTACCTCAATTCTATAGTCTTTGCAGGAATGGGATGACCAGAGTCATGCCCACTAGTACTACTTGGCAGCTGAGGACAGGGAGATTCTCCCTCTACACATTTGCACCTGCATGCACCACCATATATTCATATAAGAAAGCTTCAGTGGAGAATGGAAAAAAAAAAAAAGTTACAGGGGCTCCTGGGTCCCTCAATTGGTAAAGTACCTGCCTTTGGCTCAAGTCATGATCTTGGGTTTGTGGGATCAAGCTCCGAGTTAGGCTCTCCACTCAACAGGGAGTATGCTTGTCCCTCTCCCTCTCCCCCTGCTCATGTTCTGTCTGTCTCTCTCCAAATAAATAAATAAATCTTTAAAAAACAACAGAGTTATAGATACCCAATTAGTTTTTTAGAACTCACCTATCCAGAATACTTTGTTTTAATTATGTAGTATTTTATTTCATGTTGCTTTGGGTCAGTCTTTTACACAGAAGATGGGAGAGAACTGAATGAATTTTTCAACCACAAGGATAATAGCCTTCTTCAAACATTCATCATTTTAAACTTTAAAAGCCAAGAAAAAGCAAGAAAGGGGGAATAATAGGGTGGCAAAAAAAAAGGAAATGGAAGACAGCCCCCAAAATTAGAGACACTGAAGGTAAGAATGTGAAATTTAAGGTGTTAAGAAAAAGGGATCTTTCTTCTTTGCCCTTCACTTCAATTAAATCACACAAACTAAGTATTAAAAATAGGGAAAAAAGGGAAAAGTTCATAATGCTAAATAAAGAGTGATATTTAAAAAACTGTTGGTATCCTATCTACCACATAACTATATCACATTTTCTGGTATCTAAAGTTTCAGATTTTTTTAGGGGTGCCTGGCTGGTTCCGTCGATGGAGCACGCAACTCGTGATCTCACAGTTGTAAGTTAAAGCCCCATGTTGTGTATAGAGATTACTTAAAAATAAAATCTTAAAAAATAAATTTTCAATTTTTTAATTTTTTAACTTAATTTGATCCTTAAAATAGCCCATTAAGTTATACTCTATAATTATGTTAAATTAAATTATTTCATTTACAATTAAGTGGGCATTCTTACATATTTGGGTCAAATTTTATAAATTTCTGATACATCATGGCAGTCCTTTGGAAACTGGATCTTATAAGCTTGTTTGAAGGTTTTATTTACATAGAGACTAAAGCCAATTGCATAATCTTAGTAAAATAGTCCTTCATCTGGAAAGTTCACCATCTTGCAGTTTCTAGGGAGGGGGGTAGCATGAAATAACAAGTAGACAAGTAGATCAACCAAACAATCCCGAATCATTGGGTTGACAGAAGTCATCCACATCATCCTCTTATTTAATAACAAGGGGTTTGATACATTAAATTTAATTAATTGGCAAGTGCCTGGATTGTAAATATTTTCAGTTTGTGCTTGTCTTTGATGATGGCTTTCTCTCTTCTTCAGAATACCAACCTCTTGCGGTTGGTATTCTAACAGACAGAAAGATAGCTTTTCTTCTCATTATCTCTCATATATCCTTCCTTTCTACCACATCTGTAACAAGTCGGCTAAGTTCCTTATCACTCCCTGTCTGAAATGCTACAATTGCACGATCGTGTAATAGAACCATTTTCTCAATTCTTCTATCAAGTCTTCTTCCCACCTAGGTTGCAATAATCTAGACTCATTGAGACAAAGAGCTAAGGGAATCAAGAATAACTGAGAACAGTGGCTGGAACATGGGCCATGACTGAATAGAAAGGAAGTAATGACAGGTTGGAATAGAAGGAAAGCAAACAGGACACAGCTTATCTAAGGGCTGGGTGAGGACAATGAGGTTTATAGCTGGAGCATCAGAGTGAGGGAACAGAAGGATAAGGTGCTGTGACAGGTGGAACCCTGACCCTGACCCTGCTCACCCCAAGGAGCCATTCACATTATGTCATCATGACTAGAAACCCTTCTATTAGGTTGTGACCCCATATCCCATTCCAGAGGTCATGGAGAGTGGAAAAACTAGCAGCCTTTATACCAGGGAGCTGAGGGGAAGCAGATTCGGGGGAGGGGAGGGAAGCAAGCCATCCTCCCCCCCCACCACCACCTCTACCTCCCTCCTCATCCTTTGCTCCTGCTTTTCCTGGGCTATGCCCACACCACCACCACCCCTACTTCATGACAAAGTCACAGGACACCCAGTTCCTCTTCAAGTTCCTCATTTGGAAAACTTCTGTGATGGCTGCAGCCTCCACTGGTCTATTCCATTCTTGACCGATGGTTTTAGCAATCCTTATATTTAATCTAGACCTCCATTATCTAATCTTATAAAATTCTGAAATAGTTTTCTGTGTGCAAGTTTTATATCTCTAATTAATGTGTAAGCCCTTCTGGAACATAAATTATACTTACTCTGCATCCTTCACTATATCACTGTGTACAGAACAATGTGAGCATGTGGTAGACCCCTACGAACTATTTGTTCAGTCATATGAATATTAAAGTAAATTTAAGAGGCTGCTTTTTTGGGGGAGAAGTACTCCTTTTTTTAATTTAGTTTTTTTATTTTCATAAATTTTCACCTTTAGTGAAGTACAGGTGGTAAAGAAGATTGTATTTATTTCAAGTTTACAACATGATGATATATATACATTGTGAAATAATTAACCACAATTCAGTTAATTAACACATTCATCACCCCACAGTTACCTTTTTTTTTAATGGAGAAAATGCTTAAGCTCTACTTTCTTAGCAAATTTCCAGTACATAATACAGAGTACTCTTTTACCATGGACATATTGGTAGCCCTAGGTACAATGATTCGGCCACAACAATGATTTTAATACAATGTGATGAAATTTGTCATTATTGGTATTTAAAAAAATTTTTTAAACTCTGGCGGGGAGTCTGCTTCTCCCTCTGACCCTCCTCCCTCTCATGCTCTCTGTCTCTCATTCTCTCTGTCTCAAATAAATAATAAATAAAATCTTAAAAAAAAAAAAAAATTTTTTAAACTCTTTTGAATTGAACATCACTTTACCTCTCAGTTTATGTAAACCATATATTGATCATGTTATCTAAAGGGAAGTCCATTGAGGTAACTGCTGTGAAATGAATGGATCTAATTAATAACACTATTTTTTTCTAATGATCTCTACTTCATTTATACCTAAGGAACAAATTACTTACAAATTGTGCACTTATATTAATAGCTGCTCTGGCTTTTTCCTCTCTAGAGACTTGTTGCTGTGAATTTACTTTCTCATGTATAATTAACAAACAAAATTATATTCTTTTTTGTAAGTCCTTTTCTAAAAGGAAAAGACTGTGTAAAACAGTGTCAATAATGGATAACCTTGTTACACATGTGTCCTGTATCCAGTACTTCCTTGTGAATTTTTGTCCTTTTTGAACTGTTTAGTAGAAAATCTGAAATGGGAATGCAGAAAACTCCCTTAGTACCCAATGTTCATTATCTGAGTTTCAAGTCTCAAGCTCATGGTTGACTTATCTGAAGTCATCATTGAGTTATCTGAATAACAGAAAAAGTCTACTAAAGTAGATATAGTACTGTGTATTTGGTCTTCAGAATTTTTTGAAAACAACTCCATTTCAGCACTTCTCTTTTACATACTTACGTTTTTTCTTTAATAAAAGAGATACAAAATATTACACCCAGAGAGAATAAGGCAACTGTGAGTTATATTTTATTTTTGTATTTTATTTTATATTTTCAGATATCATCTCCTTCTCTATACCTTGATATTTCTTTTAAAAAAATGTTTGGGACTTATTGACTAGGATTTAAGCATGGCTGTATTTTTTACCCCCAGAGAACGTTGCCAGTGGTTAAAACACCATTTTTAGGAATTGCAAAATGATTCCTTTTCACTGTAACAACTTCACAGAACACTGTCTTGTACTCACACACATAAAAATTAAACAAATCAAACAAAATGCAGAAACAAGGACCCCACTCACATACACACACAGACACACATGCAGCAAGATACTTCAGAAGTTTAGGATACTACCAGCATAAGAAATATAAACCTACATGTTGAAATATATCAACTAGTTCTCTCACGTATTAGTAATATATTATTATAACATATAGTTGTTATTATATATCAATAATATGTATTATACTATATACCTATAATTACTATGTAACATCAATAATGTATAAATACTATAATATATAATTACTATATGTTAACAATGTATATAAATAATAATATATAATGAATTACAAGTGAGTAACATAGCCTAATGAAGCCTCAGATAATTCCTGGAAATACTGTATGTTTGTTTTGTTTCAGTTGTTTCTTTATCTTCACTTGGTAAGTATAAAAAATATATATCTAAGGCTTGAAAAAAGAAAAATACCAAAATCTTCTGGTTGAAGTCTTAAGAGTCTTCTCTGTTAGAAAGTCTAGGTTGGGGGCGCCTGGGTGGCTCAGTCAGTTGGGCGGCTGCCTTCAGCTCAGGTCATGATCCCAGGGTCCTGGGATCGAGCCCCGCATCGGGCTCCCTGCTCAGCAGAGAGCCTGCTTCTCCCTTTCCCTCTGCCTGCCGCTCTGCCTACTTGTGCTCTCTAACTCTCTGTCAAATAAATAAATTAAAAAAAAGAAAGTCTCGGTTGAAAACACAAAGAAATTACTAAGAAGGACGGTGTATTTGCAGTTTTGAGAAACACTGCTGTACAACTATCTTCTTTAATAATCTGATGAGGATGTGGCATCTGTGTCTTATTTTTATCTTCTAGTTTGTTTATTAGCTTATAGGCATTTATTTATTTACTTACTTATTTATTTATCTCTACACCCAACGTGGGGCTCAAACTCATGATCCTGAGAACCAGAATCGCAAGCTCTACGGACTGAGCCAGCCAGGCACCCCCAGCTTATAGGCATTTATTGCTGCATAGAATCTTAGAGGCTACTGCACTCACGTCTCTCATCTACACTGGAGGAAAAAGGTAACACAGATCAGGAACAACTGAGCTGGGACAAGAACCATTATCTCCTGATTTTTGGCCTAGTAAATATTTAACCACGATATGCTTTTTTTTTTTTTTTTTAAGATTTTATTTATTTATTTGACAGAGAGAGACAGCCAGAGAGAGAACACAAGCAGGATAAGTGGGAGAGAGAGAAGCAGGCTTCCCGCTGAGCAGGGAGCCCGATGCAGGGCTCCATCTCAGGACCTTGGGATCATGACCTGAGCCTAAGGCAGACACTTAACGACTGAGCCACCCAGGCGCCCCTAACCACGATACGCTTTATCTCTGCTGATTCATTTAACTTTTTGAATATAGACCCTATATTTATCTACATAGTATTAAAGGTATAAATATTCTCTATAAATGAAATACAAGAAAAATAAAGACAATATGCTTGTCAAAACAGACAAGTTATATCTTTACTGAACATATTACTACACAATTTAAAACAATCAAAAAGCACATTCATTTAAAAAAAATCCCCAAATGCCATCAAACATTTTTTTTTCTTTTTTCTTTTTTTTTTTAATTTTTATTTATTTATTTGACAGAGAGAAAGACAGCAAGGGAGGGAACACAAGCAGGGGGAGCAGGAGAGGGAGAAGCAGGCTCCCGGCCAAGCAGGGAGCCCAATGTGGGACTCGATCCTAGGACCCTAGGACCATGACCTGAGCCGAAGGCAGACGTTTAATGACTGAACCACCCAGGCGCCCCATGCCATCAAACATTTTTTAAAGATTTTTATTTACTTGAGAGAAAGTGAGCGAGAGAGAGAACACAAGCAGGGGGAGCTGCAGAGGCAGAGGGAGAAGCAGGCTCCCCACTGAGCAGGGAGCCTGATGCGGGGGCTCGATCCCAGGACCCTGGGATCATGACGTGAGCGGAAGGCAGATGCTTAACTGAGCCACCCAGGCATCCCGCCATCAAACATTTTTATAGACAAAATAGTACTTTGGGGGGCTCCTGGATGCCTCAGTTGTTAAGCGTCTGCCTTCGGCTCAGGTCATGATCCCAGGGTCCTGGAATCGAGCCCCACATCGGGCTCCCTGCTCCGCGGGAAGCCTGCTTCTCCCTCTCCCGCTCCCCCTGCTTGTGTTCCTGCTCTCGCTATCTCTCTCTCTGTGTCAAATAAACAAATAAAATCTTTAAATATATATATATATATAGTATTTTTTACTTTAAAACCTGTGTTTAAGTAATACAAAATAAGTTCATATTATTAACCATTTAATACGTTGCTCAGGGATTCTGTCATTTCCATGACTTTTCAATCTATGCCTCTCCCCTAGATCATTTCCCTCTTTCTCAAAACATAAAGCAATTCTTGTTCTTTCCTACCCGATAAAAAATTTTCACTTGACCTTGGATGCATTAAAATTTTTTCTCTCCTTCTTTCTTCCTTTCCTCTCCCTCCTTGTCCCTTACCCCTCTTCTCATCTCCTTCCTTCCTTCCTTTCTTCCTTCCTTTCCTTCCTGTTTTGTTTTTGGTCCTTGAAATCTGCTCCATGAGAGTAGGCTTGTATCTTCACCTCTTAATTAAAAACACTTTAATTTCAACAGGCTTATATCAATGAAAAAGCCATTAAGCAAAAGAAAGGCATTCCTCTCTTCTTTTTGGTGTACTGAATACTGCAGATCATTCATTTCCAAAACGCTGTTCTCCTGGGGCACCGGTCTGTTAAGCGTCTGTCTGCCTTTGGCTCAGGTTCTGATTCCAGGTCCTGGGATTGAGCCCCACATTGGGATCCCTGCTCAGCGGGGAGTCTGCTTCTCCCTCTCCCTCCCCGTTCCTGCTCTCTGTCTCTCTGTCTCTCTCTCTCTCAAATAAATAAATAGAAACTTTAAAAACAAAACAAAACTGCTATTCTCCTTTGACTCTCCTGACATTGCACTATCTTATCTGCTTTTCAGCAGATTCTTCTAAATCCTTTTTGCCTTAATGTTTTTCATCTCATGAGGGGCTTTGGTCCAGTGTTGAATCCCTCCCACGACAGATACACTCATTCCACACCTTTGCTTTCTTGCCTGTCTCCTGCCATGATGATTCCTAAATACATTTTACATAGACAAGAGTCAAATTTTGCCTGTCTCCTGCCATGATGAATCCTAAATACATTTTACATAGACAAGAGTCAAATCCTAAATACATTTTCCATAGACAAACTCTAACTTTCTACTAAGGGACCAAGGGTAGGCAGTATTAGACAAACAGTGTAACGGTAAGAATGTTTGTTGGTTTCTTAGCCAATTATCTAAAAGTTGCTGCCTTCAGAGTCTGGACATGACCTCAACAATGGGGAAGAAAAAAACACATTCATATGTTCAATAAGTGCCATAACAGATGTAGAGATAAGACACTGAGAGCATACAGAAACGACAGACTTTCATCAGATGCACTGTTTACTAAACTCCAGGCCCTTGTGCACCGTACTCACGGTTTTTACCATATTACCTAACAATGTGGAAAAATGTAACAATTGACTGAGCATTTATTATAGTCAGGACTCTTTTCAAATATCCTTTTTTTTTCCCTACAAACATCCCTGTAAGATAAATATTGATGGTATTATCCCCAGAGAGCCAGAAGTTTCCGTGACAAACGTGCCCAAGCTCCACGTACATGAATTAGGATAAGAATTTATTGAAATACTTATGTTTTAACTACTTCTGCAGCACCAAATTGCCTCCAAGTTATATAGTTTGTCCCATGTTGATACCATCATTACTCTCATTTACTTTATGTTTTAAAACACAATTTTCGTTTTTAGTAAAATATATTGTCAATAAAACTTTAAATCTCTACCATAAATAAATAGTCAGTATTTCTTATCTTAAAAACAGTGACTACCAAATGCTCAAAGTCTAGGGCCTGCCCTCTCTTTATTATAAAAGGAAATACCTGAAATATCATTGGTACTTTTTAACTATTTGGCTGTTTTTTGACTTGAGTATCACTTTATTTAAACCAGGATGCATTTAACATGGTATGTAAATGGAGATCTGTTAAGGTAAAATTGCTGTGAAATGCGTAAAACTAATAGCACTAAATTAGGATTTCTTCTTGGTTTAATCAAAAGAATTGAAAGAAAATTGAGATGAGAATAATTTTATCATTGTAACATTCAATTTTATTTAATGCCATGTTCTTGAACCACCTAAAATCAGATCATGCCCACCTGAAATGGAAAGACAGTATAACATAGTGTCTGGGAGCACAGACTGCCTGAATTCAAATCCCTTCTCTGCTGCTTACTACTTCAGTCACTGTGGACAAATTATTTAAACCTCTGTGTAAAAATGAAGATAATAATAATAATATTTATATAATAGAACTGTTACGTAAAGATTGAATCACTAAGTACTCATAAAGCACTTAACACGTATTCAATACTGTATCTGTTAAATATATAAAATTAAAATACCTTGCATCTCACTAGTATGTACCCCATACTTTGGAAAACACTCAACTGGGCACATGGTGGGTATTTTTCATGCAGGAAATATATTTAAGTTGTGCTAATGAAGTTAAGTCAAGCAATAACGTTTTGCATTTCCATAGAGAAACAGAAAGGGCCTGGCAAGGACTAAGCCAAGCATGATTTAATAATTGGGTGTAAGAAAAAGCTAAGGGTGAGCAGATGAAATTAGTCTGTAGTTTCTTTTGTTTAGGGAAAAAGTGCACAAAAGGGAACAGCAGGAAACAACACAGTGGTGAGGCTAAATGGCATGGTAAGCTCTGTGCTTGAATGGAGTGTGCTGATCACCATCCAGGGATGATTTTCGGGGAATGGAAGAGGGGAAGTAACTAGCACAGGAAAAACCACCAGAGCCCAGGCAGGAGGGGGAGGACTTGAATGAAAGCAAGCTTCATGATATATGATAAAACAGTGCAGACGTAAGAGATGTTAGGACCTTAGATCCTCAAAGCCAGGTGTATCCAAGAGTCATCAAGAAAAGGTAAAAGGCGAGAAGAGAGAACCTAGATCCAGGAAGGATGTAATTAATTCAGTTTTGAACATACTGAGGTTGGGGGAGTAGAGGGACCGCTGGGTGGGGGTAGGCACACCTGGGTATAGCGATACCAATTTGGTAGTTATGTACACATAAACACTTAGAAATCATAAGCAATCTTCAGGGGAAGAGTTTCAGTCATCTCTGGAGAGCATCACCCCATCATAAGGCTAAGAAGTGACTGGTGCAGAAAGAGACAGACAGCACCTAGTAAGTTTAACAGAGAAAAGAAACAGAAATATAACAGCATTCCCAATGCACAGCTCTTGGTAATGTAACAGCACTCCCAACGCACAGCTCTTGGTAACATTTTTTAGAGTTAGGAACTGGATTAGAAATTAAATGTAACATATTAGAGATACAGGTAAAGGAATAACACTTATAATGGTAGCTCAGCTGGCTTGATGAAGGAGAGAGAGGCAGGCATTCTAGAATGGTTATTTCTCAAAGCATGCCCAGACTCCCTGCCTCAAAACTGGCTAGATTGCATGTTAAAACTGCAAGTCCACTTCTCAAACCCAAAACTTCTCAATCTGAATCTGGCAGTGGGACTCAGGAATTCGTAAGTAACATATTCCCTAAGTTATTCTAATGAGACAATATAATTAGAGGTCAGAACAAGAAATTTTATAGAAATAGCAAGAGATACTTATTTTGCTATTATATAGTTTTCGTGTATCTTATACATTATGCAGTAAGTAGTGAGTGACTATTTTGACAGGTGATCTTAACAAACAAAAGAAAAATTTGTTTTAACTACATGTCATATTACCTTTGGACTTCTCATGCATTATTCTAATTATACTGGTTATGTAGGTCAAGCCTTTGTTTCTTGGTGAGATGGGGTTGTGTTTGTTGTATAGTGTAGTATGCATGAAGTATATGACTTCACATTATCTATCCTCATTTCCTCATCTCTTGTCAAATAGTTGAAAATAGAATGACCTCAAATTAACCAAATTGCAAGTCAGAATCTAATTCTTTTTTAAGGCCACTAAGTTTCTAGGTTGAAACTGATTCTGTCCTTGAGTTTAAACCCATCTCATTCACCCTAATTTTTGCTTCTCCGTTGTCTAGGAGAAAGCCCTATATTTTTGTATCAGAAATACAAACTGACCCTCTCCAGTTAAAAATGATAAAATGAGTATTTACATTTAAAGTTTTGTTAAATCCTACATCTTTAAGTTAGAAATATATGTTCCAAAAATAAGAATATTTAAGCCTATACTTATTTTTAGTCAACACTTTACCAGTTCAAATTATGTGTTTTGTATAATTAATATGTTTTTGAAAATGAAAGCAAGCTTCTGAGCAGTTCATCACAAAGCATTTAGTTTATTATGATGAGAGGATATTAAATAAAGGATTTATTGACCTACATTCCAATTTATGACACAAACTCAATTCTAAGTGAAATAAATAGTAATTCACAATAGCTTTAGAAACTCCAGATTTAAATTAAAATAAGAAAGACTAACTGAGCTTATTTGAAATTATTTTGAGTAGAGCTTATCCCAGCATCCTCCTAACACATTTGCACCCAGGCATGAATTTCCACACTCAAATGTTCTGCTGTGAAATTTTAGTGTGACTGCCTAGATTTCTTCATATTTCTAATTAAAGATCCAGTCCTTTATCATATGTGTTTCAAAAAACTTACATCAAATTTGCATTTGTAAACCTGATGATGTCTTTATGGTGAATCACACTTAAAGACATCTCTTTTAGAAATGAGATCAATCAGCCGGCTACTACAATTTTTTTCTCTCCTTGGAGAGTATATTTCTCCTCAGATCAAGAGGAGGGATCTAATACCCCTCCCCTACAGCTTCCGCCTGGGTTCCTTGGAACGCTTGTCTTAGGAATGTTGCCTCTCAGAATCCAGCTGCCATTTTGTGAAAAGCCCAAGTCATTTGAAGGCAGCCCCAACTGAACTCCCAGCCAAGGGCTAGCATCAATCGCCAATATGTGGGAGCAACCTTAGACAATCAACCCAGTCAAGTCTTCAGATGCCTGAATCCCCAGAAGATACTAGACTGCAAAGGCACCAGACTTCAAACAAGAACTGCTCAGCAGTCAGCCTGCAGAGCCATGAGAGATAATAATAAATTGTTGTTTTAACTCACTAGTTTTGGGGATACCTGTTATGTAGCAAAGATAACCAGAAGAGTAGTTTATCTTTCTCTGTTCAGGTTCAGACTACAAGACTTTCATAATTTTCCAGGGGGAATAATATACTAGAGGCCAAATGACCCTTAAAAGTTTTACCTAGTAGGGGCACCTGGGTGGCTCAGTCGGTTAAACTTCCCGACTCTTGATTTTGGCTCAGGTCATGATCTCAGGGTTGTGAGATCCAGCATGTGGAGCCTGCTTAAGATTCTCTCTCTCACTCTCCCTGTGCCCCTCCCTCACTCTCTCTCCCTCTCTTTAAAAAAAAAAGTTTTACCTAGTAGTCTAGCACCATTAAACTGTTCTTAATTTGCTTAATGGAAATAGCTCAACCTTATCTTCTTTGCATGTTTTTCCCTCTAATTGTTACCAAATCAAGATCTTACCTGCATAAATGTATTGAACCTTGCCCACTCCCTCATCAAACAAAAGGGAAAAAGAATTCCCAAGACTTACATGACCCACCCAAAGATATAAAGCATTATCATCCGTTCTGTTTCTCCTGCTTCAAATCTTGGCTCTTTGTACCCTGTTCATAACTGCCTCTAGGGGGCCATATTTTTCCTAAAACTAGTGTAAGTTTAAGACAATGTCATGTTTCATTATTCTTTGCCTAAATTTGCAAATAATTTTACAGATCCTTAACCAAGCCCAAATTTATCGAAATTGATAACAAAATATTTCTGCCTGATTTTCTTCTCATCAAAACTTAAGACTCCTTGATCTAAAGCTGAATGTTAAAGATGTCACATTTCACTGCTCTAATTTTAGGGCATTTAGTACATTTTATGTGGTTTATGTTCCTCTTCCTGCAAGTGTTTATCCTTTCTTTTCCTATCCCTCAACCAGCACTCCTTATATTCTCACTTTCAAACAGGTAATTCATTGTGCGGGTTTACCTCTTACTAGAAGTTGGTAACTATCAAATCTTTACTTTCCTTCTTGTTCCTGTGCTCTGCTAAATTCTCATTATGTATTTCCAACATACTAAACATTTGGGTTTACATGTCTAGCTATCACCTCTTAATTAACATTCCAAAAATGAAATTAATCTTCTGTCCAAAGCATCAGGAAAATAAAGCATCGGGTTAATCCTTTAAATATTCTATCAAGGGGGGGCGCCTGGGTGGCTCAGTCGTTAAGCGTCTGCCTTCGGCTCAGGTCATGATCCCAGGGTCCTGGGATCGAGCCCCGCATCGGGCTCCCTGCTCCGCGGGAAGCCTGCTTCTCCTTCTCCCACTCCCCCCGCTTGTGTTCCTGCTCTCGCTGTGTCTCTCTCCGTCAAATAAATAGGTAGAATCTTTAAAAAAATAAATAAATAAATAAATATTCTATCAAGGGACCCATTATTTCCCCAGTTTTCAATGCTTCAAATCTCCAGAGAGAGATTATTCATTTTCCTCATTATTGCTCAATTGATTGATACTATAGATTTCTCATTAGAAATATCCTTCATCTATCTTTTTTCCCCATTTCCACTCTTACCACTATTCCACTATGGCTAGTCTAAATATATGTCGTATCATTTCAGAATTACTTTGACAACTGGGTCTATCTTCTGGGTCTATCTTCTCCAACGTATCCTTTGTCTTAAACAACACTGATCAATTCATCTCCTTTAAGCACTAATTTCATTGTAATTCTTCTGTGCTCAAAATTCCTCCACGACTCCCTATTTCCTATCGTGTAAGTTCTAAATTCCTCTGGTTACTTTTGAAGGCTCTCCAAAATCAAGGGCATCCTGTCCACTCAGCTCCATGTCTTACTGCTCCCCAAAACTGATTTCCTTCCTGCTTTGAGAAGAGACCCATTGTTCTAGCCAGAACACTTCTTCCCTTACCAAACCCTTCACATCCCCCCAAATCAGGTTCGCTACCACTCCCTCCATGAAACTTTCCACAATAACCTGTGGAACTAAATAATGTCCAATATCATTTTTTAAATAAAACAAAGAGCGGTAGGTGATGAGATTAGAGGAGAAATTAAAAATATTCCTGACCTATCTCACTAATAGAAGCTTGCAGGTCAAAGTTAGCCTTGCAGCTAAAATGCAAATACTCTTGGCAAAGAGTTAGTCCTGCATTTTTTTTTAGTACGAAACACTTCATCATATCCTTTCTGTAGAGCAATATTTGAGGGCAGAGGGAAAACCCTGTTGCATAACTAGATAAGCTGAAGGCATCACTGAGGGAAGAAAATAAGGAAGCAAGAGATGCCAAAATGTCAATTTGCCTACTTTGCAAATAACCTTTCTTTCTTTTTTTTTTTTTTTGAGAATTAGCCTTGTGCATTATAGATATAACTATAAATTATTCAGAATATTTGATTAACCAATTATTCTCATTCTTCTACAATGCTAGAGTATGGATTTCTTCTGAGTCAAACAAGAATTGATTGCTATATTCACTCCCATATCACCATCTTCCTTTCTATAAATGATAAATTTCGGTTGTCATGACACCAGAAAAAGATGGATTCAGCTTGCTGGCACAGCCAGGCAGTCTCCCACACTGTTTTTCCCCTTCATCCTAGCAATGTCGACTCCTATGTCCTCACCCCCTGCTACCACTAAATAAAAGAAATTCTAACGTTCTGTGGTTTTCACAAGTAAATTAAAAGAAGAGGAGAAAGATGACCTTAAGTGACCAAGTGTTTTCTCTCTAGTTTCTGTACATATTTCCTTCCTTCTGTCTCTCATCGGCCCCCATCTGCTCAGTGGCTCTTCCTATTTCTGCACTTCATGTCTGGGCCACTGTCCTGAGTCTTGGCATCTTGATCTCACTCTCCATTGCTACATATTTGTTCTTTCTCTATTCCCTGACCCCTGAGCTCTCACTTGCTTCCTCTACCCAAGCTCTCTTACTAGCCATCTGACACCAATGTGAGTTTTTAGTGACCTCAATTTCGATAAGAAAAATGTAATGTGTTCCTCGTAGAAGAAGGTGGAGACAAATTGTAGGTATCTGTCAGATTACAGATAGGGAGGAGAACCTGTAAGAGTTACAGACCAAGCTCAGGATTACCCTAAGGGCTCAGGTGTTAGCTCCACCTCTTTTCCATAATAACACCTTCCTATAACTGGGATCATGCCTAATTTATCCAAGGGCTACTGAAGTAAAATTCAGAACCAACTGTTTTCATTATAGTATGGAAATGCAAGCTAGAGAAACAATTAACTTCAAAATTAAGAGTACCTTACTGTTTGATAGATAGTCCACTCAAGCTTAAGGTTACAAGGTAAATGATTTCCTTCTTTCTAGAGACTGTACGTTGGATACAAATCACATCTTAGTGCTTTTAGTGGGGTAAATGAATAAATTCCATTAAGTCAATTATTTTGGCTTTCCATTTATGACAGATTTTTCCCTCCATGTGTTACTCTAACAAGGGTTTATATTCCCACGTACAATGAAAAGAAAGAATGGAAGACCAAGCCTGAAATACTTTCTGCCACACTTGGGAAAGTGTTTATCTTTCCTTTTTAACTTGGAAATATTCCTTCAATTTCAGAAAACTTTTAAAGACAGATCTCCATTCTGGAGATCATTTGCCACACTGCTTTATTCAAAGGCCCTAAAAATGGGTCTTTCTAAGACTTCCGGGTCAAGCAAAAAGAAACTATGAATGTCTTGACCACAATTAACATTCATAGGCAAAAATGTCCTCAGCTTTCTCTCTTTTCCTTTCTCCTAAATTGGCCAGTGTGTATAAACTCCACCGATTAGCAGTCAAAGCCTCCCCTAACCCTTGAGCCTGTGGGAACTTAGGAATTTCACCCCGAGCACGTCTATCCCAAAGCCTCCTTTACTCTGCAAGAAATCCTTTACAACAAAGGACAAGGGAGAGGCCGGGGGAGGGGCGCGCGACGGACTCGGACAAGAAGAAATGAGTGTGCGGGCGTTGAAGAGGAAACCCGACTGCTGGTGGGTCGCTAATCAGTAACCGGGGAAAGCAGCACTGCCCGACCCTGTGACACCCCGAGCAAAGCAAACCACGTCTGGGGGGGTGCGTGTGCCTCCTCGCCCGCCCCTCCCTCGCTCTCCCGCGAACTCTCCTCGTGGGACCAACCTCGCCACGCCGGCTTTGGATCGACCGTTTCGCACCAGGTTCTCCCACCCCTCCACCCCACCCAACCACATTCCTGGGGCCATTCCAAGCTGCCGCCGCCACACTCCGGAGGAGTGGACCCTGTCCAGAAGCTCGAGCAGGGCGGCACTGCGCGAACTCCACCGCCCGGTGACCCGAGCGGGTTTGGACGCCCTTTCAACCAGCCATTTGCCCAGCCGTGGGGCAGGCAGAACCCACCAGCCCTCAGCCTCAACTTCAAGCCTTCTGCGCAAATGCGGCACTCCGCTGAGACAGGGACTTGTCGCAAGTGTCCCCGAGCTCGCCCTGCGCCGGCACCCCCCGCACGGGGACCTGTGCGAATGGAAGTTGTGCGAAGTTTCCGTTTCTCGTGCCCCACCTCAACTTGCTCCCCGACCCGCACTCCGCAGCGCGGGCACACGTGCGGAGCCCGCTCGCTCCTTGCAAGCCCGGCTCCCGCAGCCTCCCTTTCCTGCTCCCCCGCCGCCGAGCGCGGCGCCCCCGGGCTGCCGTCCCCGCGCGCTCGCGGCCAGGGGCGCCGGCGCAGGGTCCCGCGGGCCTCCCTCCGGGTGCCGCCGCGTCCCCACCGCCGCGCGCCCGGGAGAGGTGCCGAGACAGACGGCGAGGCCGAGCCACGTCCACTTTCTTTCCGTGCCACCCACTCCGCGGCCCCGCGGCCCCGCCCGCGCACTCACCCATGGCCCGACGTCCTGCCGCCCTGCGTCTCCGGACCAACGTCCCTGGACGAGCGGCCCCAGGCGAGCGCGAGGGACCAAGTTCTCGCAGCCGCTCCTCAGCTCCCGGCGCCGCGGCGAGTGGCAGCCTCCCCCCTCCCAGCGGAGCGGGTCTCGGGGCTCCCCGAACCTCTGAGGACGCGCAGACCCCTCCCTCTTCCCACCTGCCTCCTCAGGCTAATGGCTACTGCCCGGCCCTTGGCGCGCGCTCTCCTCCCCGCGCCCCCCACCCCGCCCCCTTTCGCTCTGCCGCCGGCCACGTGCAGACGCCTCCCCCCTAAACGTTAGATACACACCACAGACACACGCGTTGTCTCAGCCCCCCACCAGGGACCCTGTGGCCAAAATAATAACCCCTAACGCAGAGACGAGGAAAAGATCATTCCAGAAGAGACAGATTGGATAGGATGATTTTACATTCCCTAAGATCTTCTCTTGTCTTCAGTATACCATTTTTTCCCCTTAATAACGATATCACTAAGGACAAGAGGAAGGGAAAATTCTCCTTGTATTTTACGTTAGGTCTCCCTTCTTTCTTCTACGTTATGTATGTTGGTTGCTGTAACCTGGCAAGGCTGTAAAGTCCTAAAAGCGCCCCTCCCCCCCCACACCCACACCCACCATAATATGCAGAAGTCACCTGGAAAATAAATGACTCAATCCAAGAGGCAGCTGACGCTGCAGAAAGAGCACTGGGCTTATCAGCCAGGAGGGATGAATTGTGATTCTGGCTCTACCACTGATATACTGGGACTCAGTTTCCCAATTTGTAAAATGAAGGATCTGGAAAATATGATCTCTAAGGTCCCTTCAAGCTAAAAAAAAAAAAATTATGTAATTATAATGGCCTAGTTCTTTGTGGATTCAGACTGGAGAAGTTAATTTCAGCAAATCCGTCCCCAAAGTGTCTCAGGCTTCTTTCTCAGCCTAAAGTATACAAATCTATGCCACAAACATGTGGAAGAATAAAACTAAGTGGACATGGTTAGTAACCTTGAGGAACGTTGCTATCTAATGCAGAGACGTGATATGAAAAATAAAGAACATAATGTTTAGCAGGAAGACATAAAGAAATGCAGAGCATATCATTAAAATGGCACAAATACAAGTGCACAGCTGTTTCTCACATAATGGAAGAGGTACACTCCTGGAAAGGATGTTGGAAATGCATTTCAGTTAAATGGGAATAGAAAGTTATTCTTGTGGGAGGGGAAAGGAAGTAGTCGATAGAAGTTGTAAGTGTCCAACACACCATTTAGAAATGCATCATGGTTCTGGAAATTGACTAACATGAACTGTGATTGCAGCAAAGCGTAACACTTACACATGGGTTCCATCAAGATAAATGATGAATGTATGGAGATTAATTCCTAAACACAGCTTTTAGGTCATCACAAATAACCAGCCACTTACTTCCCAAGGACCTATTTCAAGATATTACTATTCTAAAAAATTTTATTTTTCCTAGCGGAATTGTATCATGATTCTGAAATATAGAATGACAATCATAACATAAATTAAGTACTATTTATGAAATGCAGGGCACTGTTCTAAGGGCTTTATATTAATTCATGTGATTCTCACAACAAACTTATAAGGGAGATACTATTATTCCCACTTTCCAGATGAGACTGAGCCACAAAGAAATAAATTACTTTCCCATATTCTCATAGGTAATAAACAAGAAAGTGAGATTCAAACCTGAGGGGAAATGCTCCAGAGCCCAGGATCTTAAGCAATTCACCACACTCTCTCATTATCCATGTGGATGGCTGCATGCTTGAGCAAGACGGTGGTATCTTCCAACACTGAGTATAATCTATAAATATTTTAGACACTCTCAGTGACTTATAAGAATTTTGAAATACACTAAAAATATAACTTGTTATATACTGCCATCTAAATCATGATGCTGTTTCTCTTTTGGCTGATTATAAATGAATACATCAAAATTTTGATGTTTATGTAATCTACCTTACAGTGACCATATAAATGGGCATCAATATCCTGGATCTCAGGTATAGAAAAGCCATTATCTCACCCAAGATGTAACAAATTACATAATTTTATATGGGAATTCACTATGTAAGTAATTCATTAAGTAATTCATTGTTTCAATTTCTAAATTCTAATCATAATGCCAGTTCTCCAGCTTTTCTGCTTTCTCGTGCCTCACACCTGACCTGTCCATCAAGTCTCCAGATTATCTCTCCACTCCTCGCTTATTTGTAGCCCCACTGCCTTGTTCACCTCTTCACAAGTCCTGTGGGGATGGGACTCCCACTTCTTTTTTAGAACATGAAGCTTCTTATCAGTCATTTAACTCACAATTGAGGCTCTAGCTAAATTCTGAGGTGAGTGGAGAAGCTTCATCACATTACATTTCTACAAATACAAAGGTTTGATCTGGGCAGAGAGTAGCTGCTGGTCATGCATTGAGCATTTTCTGCCTCAGTTAGATACTTTTCCAACATCACCATGATTTGATTCATTCAGGGAGAATGCAGAATGGAAAGAAAAAGACCATCAATAGTGGGAAATCAGAACACACAAACATTTAATAGCTGTAGGCAAGGAGTCCATAAATAGGAGAGCAAAAGAATGCTCTTAGGCTAGGGAAAGAACCCAGAGAAGGTCCTGTGAGGAAAGGAGTGGTCAACTGGATTAGATATCACAGACAGAGCCAATACGATGAGGACTGAAAAGTTCTCTTTGGATCTGGCAGTTATGACACCAGTTATGAGACTGGTGAGAGTTTAGTGTTGGTTAGCACAACCTCGGGAACTCCCCAAGTGAAATTTGAACCTGGTCCCTGTACCAGAGGCAGGGAGAAATGAAGAAAGAGGCAGACCACTCCAGATGGGTAGGTAGCAGGTTTAATAGGAAAGGGGACACACTTAGAAGGCTTATCGTGGGTGGCCACAAGACAAGATAAGATCTCTGCACTCACCCACCAGAACCTTAACAGTTGATACAGACAGCTTAGTGGGGTTCAGTCAGGTTTACCATCCAGACAGTGTCAATAACACGTTGTTCTCTCAAAGCTGTGTTCTTTTTAAATTTTATTTATTTATTTGAGAGAGAGAAAGCGCAGAGGGAGAGTGAGAGAGAGAAGCGGACTCCCTGCTGAGCAGAGAGCCCGACGCAGGGCTCGATCCCAAGACCCTGAGATCATGACCCAAGCCAAAGGCAGACGCTCAACCGACTGAGCCACCCAGGTGCCCCTCAAAGCTGTGTCCTTGAAGCGGCTCCTAGTACAGTGGACAGAACGTACATTCCAAGGACAGGGAGGGGGTGAGGAGCCCTAGATTGTCCAGGTCCAGCTCCCCGGTCAACTGATGACCTCCTCCAACAATTAGCAAGAGTATTGTCAAAGGTGAGGAACAGAGAAATTTGAAGAAAAATAAGTAATAAGAAGAAGGGATTAGGAGAATACTGTAGACAACCTATTCATGGCTCATCAGGGAAGGAAAGAAGATATGGCAGTATCTAGTAGCTGTTAGGGTCAGCGAAGTTTTGTTTTGTTTTGTTTTGTTTTTAGCTATAAAAGAAATATGAGCATGTTTAATATACTACTGGATATGAGACAATGATCTTAGATTTACTTCTTAGAGTAGAAGGCAGAGAAGTGATCTGGAGCTAAGAGGAGGAATAAGCTACAAAGAAGAGGAAAAAAAATCCCAATCCTCTGAGATAGGAATAAAGGTTGGGAAAGAGAATGAAAGAAAGAAGGAAGAAAGATTTTATTTAAGTGTGGAACTTTGGGACAGAGGTGGACCAAAGACAGTCCTGATAGCCTCAGTATTCTTTCGGCATTAGGAAAGAGATGTGCTGGAAAAGAGCGTATTAGCGCTATGTTTCCACTTCAGGGAAGTAATGTAGCTTGGTAAAGCTGCGGGAAGGTTCAGGAGGGGAGCTGGCCATGGTATATAAAAGAAACATCAAGCAGCATTGAGGTTGTAGCCAAGACTGAACACAGATTTCGAGAAAAAACAATCTATATCTTTGTGATTACTTCAGCAGTGCCCAGGAAACTGGATAAAACAGGGAGCTGGATTAATAGATGGCTGAGAGCTTTCATGGAGGTTATCATAGAAAGATAGGGAGAAAAATGTGTTAAGGCTGTTGCCAAAAAAAAAAAAAAAAGTCTAAATAATGCATCTTGGATCTAAACTAGAACAGGAAAGAGGAGGACTAAAGGAACATCGGCTGAGGCAAAAGAGGGGTTAAATTACTAAAAGTATAAATGAAGTTTAAAAGAAGATTTAGTGGAAAATAAAGCTTAAAAATGGATATAGGCAGAAGATTATATTCAAATATTCCTGAAGAAGACCTTAAGATCTCAGAGGTTGAGAAATCTGGGGTGACAAAAAGGCCTAGGGTAAGACCAAAGAAGTGGATTTGCAATGTCCAGCAGAGATGATGGTTCCTGGTATTGAGGACAAGTGTTGGGAATGTCATCCATAGGGGATTCTAAAGCCCGCCACAGTGATATTAGGAGTTTTGGAAAAATAAAACAGAAAGTCTGAGTCAAATTTAAATAAGGTAATGTATTTAAAAAGACAAAATTGTAGAGAGTTGTACAAATGATAGTTACAAATATAAATACTAATGGACAAAAGGAATGGAAATAGTTTATGGATGGCCATAAAACCAATCAATATAATTTATATGTGAAAAGAGTCAAGAAATGCCATGGATCCTTGAGCAGGACAACAAATGATAAAAGGGACATTTTAGGGAGATCAAGCTGGGGTTTTGGGGGAGTGCAGTTTCCAACCATAACACTCATACTGTTGTGGTTTGGTTTAGTTTTTTGCTGGTTTCTTTAGGCTTATAAAGAGTGGTTGTTTTATAGCAATATTTATCATACAGAAGTGACCTTCATGCCTTCTTTTCCCAACAAGCAAAACTAACACCACAGCTCCCAAATGTAGTCCCCTGTCCACTTCACTGACATTTGTCCCATTCTTTGGATGGTCATACCAAGATTTGGTTTCCCTTAAGGGAAGGATTTGTTTTTTGTGATTTTGCTTTTGTTTTTATTTCAGTTGGGTCACAAGAGAATTTTGAAGGATTCAGGACCTTCCCTTGCAACGTTGTAGATAAATGTCTTGTGACATCTTCCTCTCTTGCCCGCAGACTGCAGTTTTAAAAGTTTAGCAGTTATTCTGGAGACAATGGTTTTGAAGGCCATGGTGGTGCTGGAGATCCTCCTAATTTGAGCCCCACTGAGGGAATGCTGAGGTAGTTTGCACACCTCCATCCTCCAGTGCACAAAACCCCCTGGGCAGGTGTGTACAATGCACACACAGCAGCTTATCCTTCTTGCTGGGGTCCTACCCACAGCTGTTTCTGTCTGGCACCTGGCTTCCCTCCAGCACCTTCTTGTTGGGTTCCATGGATCTCATGATCTTCAAGCTCCACGTGAAGTGCAGGGAGCGTACCTTGACTTCCTGACATTTTTTCTTGATTTTATTACTGCCTCTCCTACCCAGGCTGCCCGCCATGTGATGTTTGATTGACTTGTCTGTTTTCACCTTCAAGCCCGTTTCTTCTGGCCAACTTGAAACACAGGTGTCTGTGGATGAAGATGAAGAAATCTCCCAGGGGCTCCCTGCTAGCCCTGGCTGTTGCCTGAAGAAGAGCGTGGGGTCAAACTACCAGGAAAATTCTACTGGTTCTACCCCTCTCCCAGCTGCCCAGATAGGAGGAAGTTTTGGAGGATATACCTTGGGGGAAGGTAGTTCCATCTGGGACTCCCATACAGCTGCTAGAGTTGTGGGTGCAGAGGAGGCCAAGGAGCCATACCGGGGGGCTGTGCTGGGGATGGGATCTTCCCTTCCAAGCAGTATAGAGCACTGGTATGCACTCGGGGTGGGCCGCTGGTCTCCATCCTGACTCCTGGTCCTCCTTGCCACTTATCTTCAGTGTTGCTACTCTGGCTATACTTAGAGTAAGAATGAAAGGTGAGAACGACAGGCTTGCTGAAACTCCACTGCTTTGGGTTGACAGAGATGCTGTGCTGTGTGCCTTGCAGGATGGGGAAGGAGTACAGCTGTTGTGGGATCAGTTGAAGGTGGCAGTCTCAGAGCCATGGTGTAGCTCCCTAGCTCAGATCTCCTGTAGCCTGGGAGCAGAGGGGTAGCAATCATTTTACCATACTCCTGGCCCATTAGCAAGTCCTAGGTCTCTTCCTGTGTAGACCATCACCCAGTCTATTGGGATTCCTTGCAGTCAGGGATGGCTCAGGACAAGGCTCTAGTTTCTCCTCATGGCTCATGTTCATCCATGGATCTTTCATGATTCCTCTAAAGTACGTCTCTTGCTGGGCCTGAGGCTAAGGAATTTCATGAGCAGGTTTCATACTCCACAAACATGGAGAAGGGAAGTTGTATATGCTGCTCATACCCACTGCCACAACAACGAGAACTTCGTCCATCTGAAGGCGGGCACCGCTGACCAGACTGTAAGAGGATGTCTTCCAGGCTGTACACATTCACCATAGGGCTGTGGTACTTTTCACCCTGTCAGAACTCTGGGGCAGCATAAGGTATCCAGCTTGTCACCAAAGGTGAAATCATTGCTAATACCAGAATCTGCGATGTCAACATCCAAAAGCAGATTTTCTGCCTTAGTCGGTGTGGATTACTGTAACAAAATATCATACGTCGGGTGACTTCAATAGCAGACATTTATTTCTCACAATTCTGGAGACTGGGAAGTCCAAAGTCAAGGTGCCAATAAGAGTTGGTTCTTGGGGAAGGCGTTCTTTCTGGCTGACAGTGTCTGCCTTCTGTGTCCTCACATGGCAGAAAGAGGGCAGGCTCCAGTGTCTCCCTCTTCTTATGATCATGGGGACCTTACCCTCATGACTTCACCTAAACCTAATTACCTCCCAAAGATATCTCTAAATCCTAATCACCTCCAAATACCACCACATTGAGGGGCAGAGCACCAACATATGAATTTTGAGAGGATACAAACAATTGGTCCACAATAGTCTCTATGGAGAAGACACTTTTGGTGACAGGACTGCACAGCAGACACTATCTGGTGAAATTTACCTCAGGCCTCTTCCTTTTCCTGCTACCATAGGCCACAAAGTAGTGGAAACAGCTGTTCTTCACGAGCTTATTGCAAGACAAGGTGAAGTGTTTCCTCGGTGTCAATCACTTTAAAAAATTTCCCTAAGTGGAGGTGATTCAAGACCTTCATGACTGGGATTTTGTGTGACAGTTTCTGGAGGCTGGGGGATTTCTGCTGAATATTGTTGATGATCTTCACAGCCAGCTCTTTCCAGGTGAGGACGTGCAGGGCCAGCTACCTGTTGATGAGGTTACCCTTGCCAACGGTCTTGAGGAGATGGTGTTGACGGTGTGGGTCTCCCCATAGAGATAGCCAAGAGGGCCCGCAGTGTATGGGACTTACTGCTGAGCTGAGGTCAGTTTAAAATTGGGAAAATTTGGAGGGAAGTTTGATCCAAATCACCTGAAAGGAAACCAGGCCTCCAGTCCATGTGAAGGTTACATCTATGTGCCAACTTGAGTGGCCACAAGATACTCAGATTAAACATTTTCTGGGCGTGTCTGTGAGGGTGGTTCTGAAGGAGAGGAGCATTTGCATCAATGGACTCAGTGAAACAGATGATGTTCCCCAGAATAGCCTCCCTCAATCCAGTGAGGGCCTGAGTCAAACAAAAGGCAGAGGAAGGAGGAATTCACCCCTTTTTTCTGCCTCACTTCTTGAGCCAAGACATCTCATCTCATCTTCTCCTGCCCTCAGGCTGGAATTTAAGCCATCAGCTTCCCTGGTTCTCAGGACTTTGGAACTCTGATGGGACTGGATTACACCATCACACTCCTAAATCTCCAGCTTGCAGATGGCAGATCATGGGACTGCTCAGCTTCCATAATCATGTGAACCAATTCCTTATTTTACATAGGTTTTCTGGAGAATCTTGACTAATACAGTTCATCTAATGAACTGGTTATTCAAAAGGGATCCAAACACAATAACAGACCAAAAAAATGAGCAAGCAAGAATAAATACTAACAAGCTGAATTTTTTAAAAAATGAGAAAATATGAATCAAGAAAAAAGAAAATAAAGAAAAAAGAACTAAGAACTAAAGAAAAATGAGAAAAAGAAAAAGAAGTAAAAATTAAAATTAAAAGAATAAACAAAAAAATTTTAGTTTAAAAAAGAATAAGGAAAAAGTAAGAAAAAGAAAGTGAAAAAGGAAAAGTTGAGACAAAGGCAAATAGAAAAATTAAAAGTACAAAGCGAGAAAAATTAAAAATAAAGAAAGAATGAGGAAAAAAGAAAAGTATAAGAAAACAATGAGAAAAAAAAGTGAGGGGGGGTGAGAAGGAAAAATAACAAGCAAATAGACAAAAAGTTAAAGAGGAAAAAAGCTAACTCGGGTCAAAGTCCCTCAGGTCATCAAAAACCAGCTTCCTGATCTAAAAGGACCAAAACGTAGGCTGCCCTTCTTCTATGGACGACAAAATATGGGACTATGGGACATCTTGTGTGATGGGTGTCTATGAGCTTTGTCAAGAGTTTCGTATATTATTGCCTTCAGAATATCCCCACCTTTTCTCTCTACAGAACAGTTCATTCTTGTAACCTTGTCTTATCACATTTCACACAGCAATTACACTTCTCACCCAGGTACTCACTCTGTGCCTCTTACAGGTAAAACCTTCGGAAAGAGTCTCTGTTTTCTGCACGTGATAGGGAAGATGGCATTAATATCCCTAAGTACTTTTCATAGCATAGAAGCCCTACGGTGAAGGAGCTTCACTCCACCTGTCCGTAGTCCAGCTATGGAAGAATCTGATTGGCCCTGCTGGAGGTCATGTGACCACCTGCAGGAGGCTGGCTTTCTCAAGAGCACAACACAATCCCATTGGTCTGCGTGGCTCATATACCAGCCCAGAGCTACCACCTGAAGGACAGACAGAACGGTAGCATATAAAGTTTTATATATGATAGCATCATCAGGACAAAATGGACTGAAAGAGACAACCCCCCTAAAAAAATAGTGACGTTGGAAAGATATTCAGTATGGCTCATTGATACTTATTTAGAAAAAGTTGGCAAAGGCCAATGAATGTTTATGGATAATATTAGTACATTTTGATTGTCCTCAAAAAAATAAAAAAAAACTTTTCAAATTTAGTGTCTTTCTTTCCAGACTCGGGGGTAAAATGCTCCCCAAAAGATAATTTTCAAGTGTTTGACAGGGACCCAAAAGAAAAATTGGAGAATATGTCCCTGATCTGTGATTTTATCCAAGTGTTAGGTTACGCTGTGCACTGTAAATTATCACATGTACGCCTGATGTAAACAGACACATCCAACACCATTGTTCAAAGTCACATAAAAATGTTTAAGAAATCACAGAGGCCCTTTAGGTAATAAAAGTACAAGTGTAAAAGGCAAAACATTGGAATGATTTATGTGAGAAGATCTGAAGGTCCTATAGCTAAAATAAGCTCAGTTGACAATACTGCATTCTGTATGCCCCAAAGGATATGGGGAAAAGTTAAGAAACTTCACTTTTAATCTATTGGGAAATGTCGTCCAATTACCAGGAGCAACTGAGATGTAATTTTTTCCACCAATAAAGCAGTTTTAAATGTTGTTCACTTTACTTTAGATATTATAAAGATAAAAACAATTTGATAATTCCCCCAAAAGCCTTTGAAGACTATCATGAATTCAACATATTTATAGTATAATACATTATTTCAGGACATCAGAAGCACAAGAGTTAAAATGCAATTCAAGTGATATCAACATTTAACATAGAAGAATCAGACATCCCTTATCTATCCTGACTCTAATAACCCTGCTGTGAGCTACACCATAAGGAGCTTCGTTGTGTGTGTGGCTGCGAAGCCAGCCTTCCTAGCCCGGTTTAAGCCCCATCACATCACACCTCATTTATTTCTTTAATGAAGATAAGCACTTTCAAGTTTCTTTAGTCATTTGCTTCTTTGGCGATGCCCAGTATTGTTTTTACTGCAACATTTGAGTTATGGTACTGTCTTTGGTGCTGATAGACCTAAATTGCGTTTAAAGTTATTTTGATTCCATTCATATATTTACTCTAGGCACGCGGGGGAAGAGTTACATTTACAGGATAACGAGCAAGTCTTGTGAGGAAGGAACTGCATGGAAATTCTGATCAACTATCAATGATGATCATTCATTTTAGTATAATGTGCTGGCTCGATTGCACAAACATAAGGTATACAGTCCTTCCCCAAACCCTGAATTCAGTGTATTATTACTATTAACTGATAATTATACTATTGATTTCTGTATGTGGACACAGATTCAGGGGGGTTATCAAATAGCAGAGTGAGGTTCATCCTCACTCTGAGGTGAGGTGACTCATAGGTCTGTGTGAAAGCCGTCAGTGGCCTTCTTAGTGGAGCTCTGAGGATGGAATCCAAATACAATGATGAAAGCTTATTAGGGAAAGCAACAAGTCACTCTGAGACCACCATAGAGCTCTAGTGGTTTTGATTCTATAGCCTGGAAGGGGGAACGTCTGCACTAGAATGGAAGACACAGCCTGGAAGCGACAAGGGTGTTTCAGAGCAGGAGTCGGCTATTGGAAACCATCCCATCTACAGCATTCAGTTCCTTAGTGGCGTCCCTGCCCAACCCCCCTGCCCCACCACCATTTTATCCTCTCTTCTGCAGCCAAATTTGTCATCCGTGAAATGCAAAACTGGTTATGTCATTTCCTGGCTTGACATCCTCTACCTAAACATCAAAATAAGACTCAAACATTTTAAATGGCATGTAAGCAGCTTCATGCTATTGTTGCCCTCTGCTTAGCTCTCCAGCCTCATCTCCTACGGTGGCCACTCACCACGTCAGTGTGTAAGAGCTACCTGTCCATTATCACTTTGGTTCCTGTGACTTACTATGCTTTCTCTCCATGCAGGTCTTGAATATGCTGTTCCTTCAGCCTACCACAATTCTTGCCCCCACCAAACTTCCGCCCCTACTTTGCTCTGTGAACATCTACTGGCTTTATTTTCCAACTTGGATTCGGTGCCTCTGCATGACCTAGAGACATGGATAGGCACACCTTCTAGAGACTCCCAACGGCCCCTGTACTCCTCCCAGCAGAGAGCTCATCTTTCACTGGTACTTGCGTGCCCACTAAACTAAGGCAGCTCAGGAACCATGCTCATTCTTCCCATCACTGTGTTCCCAACATCTAGCCTGGAGCTTGACACATAGTAGGTGCTCAGCGTGGCTTGAAATTTTACACATGTGTGCACACACCCACATACACTCCAGTTATCATAGACACATGAGATATCTTCAATGTCATGATCCTTCATCCTTCAGCTTTTTATGGTAGAACACCGCTACCTAGAAGCCTTAAATAATTTGCCTTAGTTCAAGTATTTTATTAGCCCTCAGTATGTGTAAGTCTCAGTCCACAGATTCAGTTGTACAAAAAAAAAAATCATTATTTTATTTGCTAAAAGTTAATGTATTATCAACATCAGTCTAAATTCCCCTGAGATGGCAGGGCATGCCGCCTTATGGATCCCCAGGGCTCTCCCCACAGGGATATCACAAAGTCCTTGGAGTCTCGTGCGTTCGTTATTTTCCAGTTGTGCTTACAGCTCTCATCATCACCTTCTCCATGAGTCCTTCAAGCCAGCCAGCTCGGCAGCTTCCATGTCACACTTGGCTGTGGTTTCTTTCCCTCAGAGGATTGGCCCACAGCATCAGATAACAACTGATCTTTCCTCCACCCATTTTCCATTTCAACCTGACAAAAAAATCTTTTTTTTCATATTGGGAAAATCTTTCATTCTCTCTTCATATTTCTCACAGAGGAATTATTTCTCCTCACTGCCTTCTTTCAAGGCATTGAAATGTTGAGCCACAAAAGCCAAAAAGGAATGGAATTGTAGACAGCTTTAGCTTTCTACTTTTATTGGTTGGAACTCTTCTGGTCAAGTGAACAGACATTCAACTCATATGGCCTTAGGCGTAAAGAGAAATGAATTGTGTTACAATACTGAGAAAACCAAGGTGGAGTGCAGGCTTCCAGCAAGCCTGATTTCAGGATTCAAATGATGTCACCTGCGTCTGGTTTTCCTCTCTCCAGGTTTTGGTCCTACTTTCTCAGCTTGAACCTCTTCCTTGACCGATTTTCTGTTCATTATCTCTGGTTAACCACACTATTTTAGCTTCAAGTCCGCTAAGGAAGAGAATGAGGATCTCTTTCCCAGAAGGACCAAAAAAAATCTTTGTTGCATCCACTTGACTTGATTGGATCACATTTTTCTCTCCCAAACTCATGACTCTCTGAACAACTCAAACCAAGGTCCCAACCTTTATACGGAGCTAGGGATGGGACTTCACTGAGAGTATATGGACTGAGGGTAGGAGAAATAATTTCCTGAGGGAATATGGCTATGATTACTGAGAAATGGGGGAAATTAATCTGGGAAGCATAAAAAAAAAGAACCCTTCCTATAGATAGCCTCAGAACTTAGATGCCAACAATTTCTCCCCTCCCTGTGTGTCTATGACATTCATTCTATCAGGAGGTAGCATCCATTCATCCCACACACACACACACCCCGCCCCCCTGCCCCATCACACACACATATATGCACACATCTTGAGTCAGGCTGGACTTGCCCAATAGAATGTGGCTTGTCTTGCCTAGTAAATGCAGCAGAAAGAGCACTCTGCCATTTCGGGGACTAGCGCTTTTTAGGTCTGGAAGCTTTGTTCTCTTAGATCCTTGAGCCTCCAGGTTAAAAGTCCAGGATGCCCTGATAGAGAGAGGGGCCACATGGAATTCAACCACATGCAGAGAGAGAATGAGGTGTCTCAGCCTAGGGCCATCATTAGGGCCCCAGACATGTGAAGGGGACCTTCTAGGACTTCCCAACTCAATATAATTATCAAGTGAATGCAGTCATACCATTGACTCCAGCCAACACCACCTACAGAGAAGAACCACCCAGCCAACCAGCATGAGAAATAGTCAATCATTGTGGTTTTAGGCCACAAACGTTTTGATTGCTTACACATCAAAAGGGAACTGATGGACTGATATATCCTCTTAACCCACTGCAGGGAAATTTCACTGAGACAAGGAAGCACAGAGCATGCACCTGCTTGAAGGAGAAGAAAGCCCGAGGGGCTGGGGCATTCACCCACCTCCCTAAGGGAAGCACTCTGACCTCTGGCTTCTAATTCAGGACTCTTTTCCAGATGATTCATGCCACCCCTGGGAGGACTCCCTACTGTTCAAACAGGCATGTTCACACAGTTGGTAAGTGTGAATTGGATTGGACAAAAAAGTACATGAGCAATTTAGATCCTGACAAAAGGATCAACTGGAGAGCTAATAGGAAAGAGAAGTCATTCAAGAAAAAAACTTGACCATAGTGTGGCAGACACTGTAAAACTGATTTGATTGTTTGTACCGACTACAGAAGAGTGTTAAAAGCATAAGCTGGTTCGTCTTGCTTTCGGCAAAAAAAAATAAATAAATAAGATCAAAGGCAGTCATGAAGCTATGGAGTCCTCTCATCATCATTGATTGTCTGCTGTTTCATTGATCATTAAATTATATGAAAATGGCTTCAAGCTATAAGAATGAATCATTTAATCAGAATTAGACATGTTTACTTATCTGTTGGCTATAGATGTGTTATAAATTGCATTGACTGAAGGCTAGCAGTTAATTTATTAAATAATTTATATGTCTGTGTCATATACATACATGACATACGATACACATGTACATATATATGTATATACAAATACATGTGGTACATATGTATATACACACAAAGCCATGCTTCTTTCACCACCAATAGAATACCTTAAGATTAGATTATTTAAAGTTTATAAAACATGATTTTAAAACTAGAACATTTTAAATCCTGTACTGATATATATTTAAGGGGTCTTGGGGGTCGATTTTGAAAGTTCTTGATGGTTAGAAGAAAGCGTCCATCTTCTGCTCCATAGATAAAATTAATCTGTGAAAACTACATATTGTGAATATTCATCTCTGAACATAAAACTAGTTCTAGTTAAGCTATAAGCAAAGCAGGTTGAGGATGGTTAGAGATTGAGAAAAGGGATGGGAATGAAGTAGATGTGGAGGTAGATGTGGGAGGAGACAGGGTAATGATATACGTCATTATAAAGTTATAAAGGGAGAGAGAGATACAGCATACGTGATTTCTACCCTCACAAAGCTATGACACCTTTGTCCTTGTTACAAATTTTATCATTAAATTGTGGTGCCTCCAGTCTCATCTGACTAAAAATGAATGGTAACATCCTCTCAATAAACTTATTTCCTCAATTTTTGCCAAAGCAAAGTAAGAAGAAACAATAACAAAAAAATAAGTAAGTTAAATTTGAATATCAAAAACCATGGAATGACTGTATTAAAGTACTATTCATTTAAACCATGAGCCCAATGAGCAGATATTTATGGCAACAAGTTATACATCCAGAAGTATAGGTCCAAAAGTGCTAATCAAGCACTTACATGGGTATTATTTGATGATGGGATTGGTAATAAAATGGACGTGATTACCTCATTGTCAGCAAACCACCAATAAATGTCAATCCACTGTTCCATGCTGGGATTTTTCCCAATTTTATTTCCCATTTTATCACAAAATAATTTTCAAAATTTTCTCTGTACTATAACCAATTTAAATCATTTTTAAAAGATAAGGACCTTCTCCCTTCCTCTTAACTGGGTCACTAAAATTTTCAAATACGATATTTTAATACCCAGAGATGAAGTGCATATAAATTCAGAGGTAAAGTTTATGGATTGATAAGCATTAGATCCACCCTTCAGATCTCCATACTGTAAGTATACAGAAACAGAATCCATAGAATAAGAGCAGAGTCTAGTCTATTTGGTTTGAAAAAATTAAAAAACATCATTGCAAAGATTACCCAATAATATACAATTTTTAAAACCTTTTTGCCTACTAGTGTTGTTACTAAGGTGGCATTTTCTTTAAGAATCAAAATATACAAATTATGGAGGGGAGGAGTAAGATGGCAGAGGAGCAGGAGGTCTAAATTTCGTTTGGTCCCAGGAATTCCCCTGGATAGGGATCAGACCATTCTGAACACCTACAAACTCAACAGGAGATCGAAGAAAAGAATAGCAACAA
>NC_138370.1:5725227-5757609 GCF_054177405.1 Leptonychotes weddellii
GGGTTAGCCTGGTGATGGGTATTAAAGAGGGCACGTACTGCATGGAGCACTGGGTGTTATACACAAACAATGAATCATGGAACACTACATCAAAAACTAATGATGTAATGTATGGTGATTAACATAACATAATATTAAAAAATGTTAAAAAAAAGAATATACAAATTATGGAAAATTCTTTGCTGTGTCATATAAATCTTAGCCATATTGCATCATACAGTTAAGAAAAAGAAATAAAATGAAAGGTACTTGTGTTAAAAATCTTTCTACAGCTCCTGCTATCAGCTGCAAATAACCAAAATACTGTCAAAAAATTGACCTGCGCTTGGTAAATTTAGGCCCTAGTGAAGGTACCTAACCCCAAGTCAGTGAATGGAAGACACCATCTTTCTTAAGGACGTCCCTTTATAAATAACATGTTGCATTCCTCAAATAGTCAGCATTACTACTTTTAAAATTATTAAAATCATATGCCTAATACAAACGATTTCTTATTTAAGAGGAAATGAACTATACAATGTGTAGCTTTTTACCAAATGATGTAGGCAATGTTTATAGCTCTCTTAGATAGAAATAGCAGTGTAAAAAAAAAAAAATGAGAACATAAAAATCCATTAAGGATTCAACTATGAAAAGACAAAACACAATTATAGAATATATCTTACATCTGATTAAACTAGCACTATTGTGAGATTAGATAAACACTATTTGGTAACCATCATATTAATAATTGATACCAAAAGAATCATCAGCAGATGCTAAAACTAGTAGATGCAAGTCTGAAGAGTAACAGGAAATTTATATTCCTTACTCTCAAATTATCTCTAATAACGTGCTTATTTATTACATCGGAAAAATATAGCTTTACATGGGGAAGATGGGCAAACACCACCTTAACGAAATAATCAAAGTAAATATCAACAGGAATAGGACAAAGTGACACCATGTACCTTCTAATATGATGCACAGGGACCACAACATAGTTCTGTGATATTTCTGACAAAAATGCATAAACTGAATCTAATTATGTGGCAGTGTCCCATAAAAGCAAGTTTAAGGACATTCTGCAAAATATCTGGCCTATATTCTTCAAAGTTATCAAGGTTATGAAAACAAAGAAAAACTGAGGAATGTTCCAGTCTAAAGCAAACCAGAAGGACATAATAACCGAGGTGAGTGTGTGACCCAGAATTTTCTTTTGCTACAAAGGATATTATTGGGACAATTGGCAAAATTTGAATAATGTCCATAGATTAGATCATAATATCAATGTTAATGTTCTCATTTTGATAATCGTTATTTTAATTAGTAGGAGAATGTCTTTGTACTTAGGAAATATTCACTGAAATATTTGAGAATAAAGGGGCATCATATTTGCCACTTACTTTTTTTTTTAAATATTTTATTTATTTATTTGACACAAAGAGAGAGAGAGCAAGAGAGTGGACAGAAGCAGGGGGAGTGGGAGAGGGAGAAGCAGGCTTCTTGCTGAGCAGGGAGCCTGATGTGGGGCTCGATCCCAGGACCCAGGGATCATGACCTGAGCCGAAGGCAGACACTTAACGACTGAGCCACCCAGGCGCCCCATGCCACTTACTTTCAAACAATGAAGAACAAGTATATACAGAGAGAAAATTATACTTTGTGTGTGTATAATATATTAGAAAGCAATAAAGCAAAGGTGACAAATGTTAACATTTGGGGAATTTGGATAAAAAGTATATGGAAATTCTTTTTAATATTCTTGCAACTTTCCTGCAAGTCTGAAATTATATCAAGGTAAAAAGTTGAAAAAAATTTTAGAGCACTACTTTTTTTTTTTTTTAAGATTTTATTTATTTATTTGACAGAGAGAAACATAACAAGAGAGGGAACACAAGCAGGGGGAGTGGGAGAGGGAGAAGCAAGCATCCTGCTGAGCAGGGAGCCCGATGTGGGGCTCGATCCCAGAACCCTGGGATCATGACCTGAGCCGAAGGCAGACGCCCAACGACTGAGCCACCCAGGCGCCCCAGGAGCACTACTTTTTATCATTGTTTTCAAGCCCTATCAGTTGTCATGATCTTCTCAGATGTATTTTCAGCCAAAAGTCCAAAATTTTATAGCAAAGCCCTGTTTAATTAAAGACTGTTAACAAGAAAAATAGCTCTATTTTCTGTGGGATATTAACAATTTGTAGCATCGATTTCTCTAAGTTCTGTTTGCATGTCCTCACATACAAGCACCAGATAGTTATTTATGTGCATAGTGTCAATTTAGCTAGAATATAGTAAGGACAACATTAGTAGTCTATTTGAGGTAAAGAGATTTTGTAGGGCTATAAATATATATATATCTTAGGCATTATTATATATATGTATATCTATATATATCTCTATATATCTTAGGCACTATATAGTATTTTGGGCTATTAGAAAGTTTTCATATTGACTTAATGTCTGTGGATAAATGAGAGAAGATCTTTAACTGCCATGAAATTATGATACCATTTGTTTTATAAAGAAAAATACCAACACCAACACCAAAATCCTTGTTTTATGAGCAAAGTTGTGTTCGGAGACTTGAAAACAGTACAAAAAAAAGGGAATGACCTGTATTGTCACTCTTAAGGAACTTTCCATTTGACTGAGGTAAAATGAAACAATAATAAGTACAATTCTGTATATAAATAACTAAAGAATAGTGTGAAACAGATAAATACTGCTTCATTTACACGTCTTTATGTGGAAAATGAGATTTTTGTATTTATGTGAATAGTCAAGGTAATTGACACCTGGTCCATCAAAATAAGTTTTGACTTATAAAATATCTCCAAAAGGCATTGTTTGATTTAATAATAGATTTAGGGCCAACCATGATTATTAATTCTTGTTCTCTGTAGTAATATAGAAGGTTTTGTTCCTGGGATTTTTTTCTTACCTGGTGATGTCCAGTTTTCTAGGTCTTTGAGTCTTCCCCATTTCTGAGTGCTTCAAATGAGCTAGAACTTGGTAATTCAAACCATTGTTAGAATTGCTAATAATGTAGGATCAGTATGCTCTGGATGTTGGTCCATAGTCTTCTGATTCAAAATATAATTGTGCTAACTTTAGTGCTTATAATTTTAGATAACACAGAAGCATTTATAGAGTTATTTTCCGATTCTTGGCTAAAGTCCTAGCTATAGATCACTTTTATGTTACTGTGATTAGCACAGCATAAAGAAATCACAAAATGTTGGTGGAATGAAAAGCAGTTTTCTTTGTGAGTCTGGTGCTAAGTAATCAACATAATTGGTGATGAGGACTATAGGATATTTCAATGAAGGGAACTTTCCCTTGGCAATTTGCCTTTCTGAATGGCAATAAAGATTCTTTTGAATTGTGAGGTAACAAAAAACATCTAGTTGATTTTATTATGGTCTTTTGATTTTGAATAAAGAGAATAAGAATAAAAAGAGAAAATACATAGTTTTCCTACTACCTTTAAACAAGTTCAGTAAGAAATAGTAAAATTATAAAGTCCCTGTATTTCAAATCCTATCTGTAGTATATTCAATTAATAAATGAACAAAGAATCTATGAATCTTGCAGTACTCCAAAGTTGTGGAGCAATCCTTCGCCATGCTGGTTTTTGGTTTTCTGGCCCATTGTGAGCCATTGAATAAAAGTTAATGGGATATACAAACATCAGAGGAGAATGGGAATGACCACGTTAACCTCTGGAACGTTTAAAGTGCAGATGTCACAGAGAGAGAGTACAGTGAGAAACAGCAGGATGTGTGCCATGTTTGGATGTCGTGACTTCTCCTGTAATGCTTGATCCGTTTTGTGTGCACCAACCAGGCAGCTCACATTTGCCAACTACTTACCATGTGACATTACACAGCTTATCTCCTTTCTTTATCCTGATTTCAAGATGAGAAAAATGAAGCAAGATTCGACTTGCCCACATTTCAAAGCTGGGAAGTCCATGGACGGCTCACCACACAGACGTGCTTCCCTACTGTGCAAACCAGCATGGAGCTTGGAGCTCTGCCTTCTAAGTGAGCACTTTCCAATCTTCTGCCTCTCACTTTCCACCCTGTTTGCCTATTACTTCTTTGATTCATCCAGGAACCCTGAAGCTTCATGTAGCTTTTCTAGCCCTGACCTCCTGGGTTTTTTTTGCCCAGCGTCATTTGTAGGCATCTTGAGGTGACTCTGGAGGACTTCACCCAGCCGGGCGCTCGGGGCCCCACACCCTCTCGCAGCCAGCATGAGCCGGGCCTGCCCAGGCCTGCGAAGCATCCTTGCGGTCATTACCACTCTATTTCCAGTCTGTGAAATTAGGTAACTGGGGTGTTTCCTTGTGAAAGGACAACTGCAGGGCGATTTCCTTTAACTAAAACTTTTCTTTGCAAGGATTCATGCGTTGTGTTTGCCTGCAGGCTGTCTTTCAGAGAGTTGCTATTATGCTAATTAAAAATTGACCATTCATTCATTCATTCATTCAATATATATTGTGCACCTGTTGTTACCTACTAGGCATCCTGAACTACATGCTGTCGATGTAACAGCAAACAATACAGGCAAAATCCCTGCCTTTCTCTAGTGGAAAGAGTGGTGGAGAGAGAGAGAGACGAAGAGATGTTGGGGTGGCTCCCTGGTCTAGAGAGGACTAAGGCAGGCTAAGGATAATAGAAAGTATCCAGAAAAGAGCTGATATTTATGCGGTGTAGTCAGGAAGGGTTCTGATAGCATTTCATCAGAGCTCTGAAGGAAGCAAAGGAGAGACGTGGAAATCTGGGACAATGGTATGTTAAAGCTGAGGGCACACCAGATGCAGAGACCAGTGTTTAGAGAGTCAATCTTACATTAACTCTCTAGTTATGGATTTCACGCAAAGCAGATTCTTCCTACCAATAACCAAGAGAACATGCATACGAATGGAACCGTTGAGTAATCTTTCCCCCACTGTGTGCTTATGTGGCATGGACAGAGCCTGATAAAGTACATCTACAGCGTAATCACAGACAGCTTCCTCCACGTGTTTAATATCAAAGGGGAAACGTCATGTAGAGCATATTTCATTCCTAATAGAAAGGGAAATGAAAAACCTTAAAAGAAAAATCCAACTCACTTGAAGGATCCGCTCTCAATTTGTTGTAGGTGAAAGCATCCTCCACCAGAGGTCAGTCTAACACCAGGAATGAATTGCTGATTTTCAAAGGTAAGCGGTCTTGATTCTTTTTTTTTTTAAAGATATATTTTTTTAAGATTTTATTTATTTATTTGGCAGAGAGAGACAGCGAGAGAGGGAACACAAGCAGGGGGAGTGGGAGACGGAGAAGCAGGCTCTCCGCTGAGCAGGGAGCCCGATGCGGGGCTCAATCCCAGGACCCTGGGATCATGACCTGAGCCGAAGGCAGATGCTTAACGACTGAGCCACCCAGGTGCCCCAAGCGGTCTTGATTCTTGACAAAGCATCATCTTTGTGAACTTGTTACTTAAATCTCTTCCTTTCTTTCTTGTTTCCCAAAAGCTTAATTTAAATGCCAAGGCTTTGCAAACATTGTGTTGTTTTTGTTATATAGCTAGATCTTGGTAATAAATTCTGCTTTTAGGGTGACTCACCACCCAGGTTGGGCTTTCCATGCCAGAACCAGAAAAGTCCTAAGCAAAGTGGGATCAGGTAGTCACCTACTGCAGTGACTCCTAATGTTTGTTTAGCAAGCCCTTTCTTTCTTTTCTCTTTTTTTAATTTAGAAGTCCGGGTAACACAGAGTTCTGGAGCCCGATGCGGGACTCGATCCCAGGACACTGGGATCATGACCTGAGCTGAAGGCAGACGCTTAACGGCTGAGTCACCCAGGCACCCCTATGTTTTACACTTTTAAATTAGGATACTGTAGCTCAAAGATGTTGAGTAAGTTTCTTGCACAAAACAACTAGAAACTTGCAACCTGGAATTCAACCTTGAGTCTAATACTAAAAAACTCATTTTCTTTTTGCTAAAACAACACGCCATCTCCAAATTTTAACCTTTTAGCATTTTTCAGTGTGACTTCTCCAGGCATTGATGGAGAAATTAAAGAGACCATATTTAGGGACATCTGTGTGGCTCAGTCAGTTCAGTGTTTGACTCTTGATTTCAGCTCAGGTTATCATCTCAGGGTCGTGGGATCGAGCCCTTGCTCCCAGAGGGGTCGGCTTGAGATTTTCTCCCTGTGCCCCTCCCTCACACCCCCCTCTAAAATAAATAAATAAATCTTTTAAAAAATTAAAAAAAGACAAAGAGACCATATTTATTACTCACAAAGTGAATCTCTGAAATACTTTTCCCTCAGAAATAATTAATGGATATCTTAGGTATACATTCAAGGCCCCAGGAAAAAAAAAAAAACAGGAGTCAAAATCCTGAAACATCGATTTTAGTTGGTAGTAAATATTTTATTTAAAATGTATTTTGTATTAAAACTAATGATGTAATGTATGGTGATTAACATAACATAATAAAATTTAAAAATTTTAAAAAATAAAAAATAAAATGTATTTTGTATTAAAAATATGGATACATTTTATAGCATCAAATGTGAAATTCTCATAAATTCCTAATATCATTGGAAACTTCCAAAAAATGTTATAGTCACAGAATGCTCTCATTCATGCTCTGCCCCCCTTCTTTAGGGAAGAACTTGGAAAGCACCGATATAATTGGTATCCACTCAGATACCATTAAAAATGGTTGAGTTAAAGCATGTATCACTTCCCCACACATACACAAAGACTTCCAAGCAAGTAATCTGTATATGATGTAAACTGATACAGTAGGTTTTATGTCAGTTTATAAATAGAAGAGAAAACTAGACAGGTGATAAAATACAGCTATTTGTGTTTTTAAACAGAACTACAGGGAAATAATTAGATAATTGTAATCATTTAGAAGTCACTAAAATATATCACTTAAATTGAAAAAAATGCATCAAGTGGATGGAGAAGGCTGTATGACAATTTGTTCCAAGGTAGATACCAGTTTTAAAAAACTGGAGTGTCTGCTTGTGACTCTCGAAGGCCTTGCTGTTGTCATGTGCTTCTAATGTCAAAACTTGGCCACATTCACATTTTATTCCCTGAACGCACAACCCCTCCCACATGCCTAGGTCTGTGATGCCCTTGTACCTTTGTCTATTTCGGAAATTCCTAATCACTGTGGAGTAGCCTTTTCTCTGAGGACATCCCCGACTCTACAAATCCCCTTCCTTTTCTTTTCTTTTTTTTTTTTTTTAAGATTTTATTTATTTATTTGAGAGAGAGAGAATGAGAGACAGAGAGCATGAGAGGGAGGAGGGTCAGAGGGAGAAGCAGACTCCCTGCCGAGCAGGGAGCCCGGTGCGGGACTGGATCCCGGGACTCCAGGATCATGACCTGAGCCGAAGGCAGTCACTTAACCAACTGAGCCACCCAGGCGCCCCTCCCCTTCCTTTTCTGAAATTCCACAGATTGATCCTGTGATAACACTTACCACGTTGTACGAGAGTTATTCTCATATTTCCATCACACAGAGTTAGCAGGCAAAGGGGCTCATGAAATGAAGAAGGAATAGGATTCTTGGCAGTATAAAATCAGCCTGGATGAAAAACTGCGCATGTTGCTCGACATCTCCAAAATAAGCAAGAGGTCACTCTACGGCATTTCCTACTACATATGATATTATCGTTCTGTTATTTTACAAAAACAGTTCCCAGTTATTTCACTTTAAATTTTCTAACAATTATTTCTGGGGAACCTGGATGTGTTCGTAAACCACCAGTTCCTTGGGATGGTGTTAAGAACAAACAACACAGGAAATTCTGTTTTATATATTTGTTTGATGCAAAAAGACAGCTGATGCTTAAGGGGATGTTTAATTCTGACAGTGACTGGAATTTTAAAATGACAACAAGGCCATTTAAAGCACACCACAGCAAACTGAAATATTTTCTACCAGCCCCTTCTTAAAGGACCTACACAATATCCTCAGGATTTTGACCTGACTTTGCTATTCAACAAAGAAGAGCAAAGGAAGTTTCTGGTGCGCATTCTTCAGACAAATCTCCTTCCTACGTTCTATGACTCATACCAACCCCCCAAAACCCAATAACTTCTGATTATTACTATTCATTCCTAATTTCTCGAGCCAAAACAATCTCATAAATCGCTCTGTTCTTCCAAATGTGAGATAAGACTAAACTTAGCAATACATAATTTCAGTTTTTCTTGTATCTCTCTCTTCCTGGAAATCTTTTTGCATGAAAGCAACACTCAAATTACTTAGAATCCCGTAATTAGAGCTATTCCTCCTTGATGGCATAGGGCATTTCTATTAGACCAAGGCTGTGTGAGCTGGACCCTTTGCTTGAATGTTTCTCAAAAAGTCCTTCCTGAAGTGGGCCAGTTTCTTTCCAAATCCAAGGATAAGGAAAACTATTGTACATCACTTTGTAGGTGAGAAGACTGACCATCCAAGAGGCTGGTTAATTTATTCAAGGTTGTACAAGCTTATAGCTATACAACTTGCAGAGAAAACTTCCCCTTTTCACTTCTGCTTGGACATCCACAAGACGTTCGTGTAGCTAAGAGAAGAGCCTTCTGAGATACATTCCTAAGAAGTGGGTTTGTATATATATTTTGTTTGTTTCAATGCAAAAGACATTGGTACCAGTCAGATAATACATGGAAGGAGAAGGAGAAGTTCAGAGCTGGGGACTAAAGGGATTGCCAGTCCTGACAAAGGCTGAAATGTTTGCACAGCGACAATGCTGAGACATCAACCAGTTATATCAATGCATCTTGTGAAAACTAAAAGGGTCCATTTTGAAGGAATGGGGGAAGGAAGATGCAGGGGAAGAACCAAGGTACAAAACGCACAATGTCAAGTACTGATTCTACTGATGTGAGAGAAGGGGCCTTCTAACCAAGGGGACAGTTGGGGACAGACTCCTTAACAGTTTAGGTCAGAGTTTGCAAAACCACGTCCCTGCCATGGTCAAGCCCGGATGGTAACGAAGTTAAGGCAGCGGGGTGTGAAAGGAAAGGGAGGGGCAGCAACTGGCCGAGAGGGAAGGCTGTCTCCTCTCGGGAGCCAGTAACTCAGCTCCAGTGGATGGCTGTCATGTGGGATAAGGGCCCCCCACTGCCAGGGCTCTGATTTGTGTAGAAGATGTGGTCCATATACACAATCGAATATTACTCAGCCATCAGAAAGGATGAATACCCACAATTTGCATCGACATGGATGGAACTGGAGGGGATTATGCTAAGTGAAATAAGTCAAGCAGAGAAAGACAATTATCATAGGGTTTCACTCATATGTGGAAACATAAGGAATAGCATGGAGGACCACAGGAGAAGGGAGGGAAAAATGAAGGGGGTGAAAATCAGAGGGGGAGACAAACCATGAGAGACTATGGAGTCTGGGAACCAAACTGAGGGTTTCAGAGGGGAGGGGGGAGGGGGAGGGGGTAACAGGATGATGGATATTAAGGAGGGCACATGTTGTGATGGGCACTGGGTGTTATATGCAACTAATGAATCATTGAACACTACATCAAAAACTAATGATGTACTATACAGTGGCTAACTGAACATAATGAAAAAAAGAAAGAAAAGCTGGAACGATGGAGTTTTACAGTAAAATCTCCTGATTTTTAAATGTTGCTCATTTTAAAACAAATTGGGGAAGGCTTTAAGTCAAACACAACACAAACGCTGGTCCCAACTAGCTTGCAACCGCTGTTTCCATTCTGCTGGCTCTGTTAATTGCTATTTGTCTTTAGAGGGCTGTGTGTACTCCCAAACAGGTTCCTTGCCAGTCTGTGTTTAATTTCTCAATGGCCCATTTGACAATCTGAAGAAAAGAGTGTACCTACCAACTATAATATGGGACGACCTTGAGGGGAGCAGAGTGGGAGTGTTCATTTGGGCTGATATCATAATGAGATACTTAGAATGCCAGAGGTCTACACCAGCACAATGATTCTGCCATTGGAGCACTTTCCTCCCTCCCCCTCTTTTCCCTCCACCTGGGGACCCCAAAGAGCTATTATTATCCTAGAATGGTTATTTCTAACTTAGAGAAATGTTCTGGTAGCAGAAGAGGGATGGATCCTGGGATGAAAATAACCTCTATGAGTAAGAAGTGGATTCCTTGAATTGTGAGTGGAGAGCTTCATGGAAGAACTTAGAAGAAGGGGGTAATTTGATAAAGTAGCCATTACTGAGGAAGGAGCATCAAGGATAAGAACTTCAGTGTACCCATCAATCAAAACCCGAAGCCTGTAGAAGTTGTAACTTGAGCTCTTGGGTGGCTTTCATCTGGATGGTAAGAAGAGGCATATTGAGCATGCAGTTTGAAGTTGCTTCCTCCTACAGTATAGCTCCTTTGTTACATCAACCCTTCAGCAAGCTTGTTACACCAATTCGCTCAGCATGGGGCAGTGTTGCTGGGGCATAGGAAGGGACAGAAGGGTCAGAGGAACTCCATATTCACCCTCCTGCTTCTGGCTTCCGAAAAGGAGCACATCCGGTCAGGGGAACCATGCCCAGGTGTCCCACAATGGAATGACAAGTGATGGGAGAACTGGCAGACAGGCAACTTGGCAGGGTCCGAGGTACGACATAATGCTCTATAAACATGCATGATACCAAGCAAGTTAACCCCTGGAAGAGGGGAGGACTAATGCTTGGATGTTGTTGGTTTGGCTCCAAATAACTAGGAAGAATCACAGCTATCAGGATTCCTGTAACATTTCAGGGTTGGACAGGCAACAAGTCGTAACTGATTGTTGGTTTGAGTAGACCTTTATGAGTGAGCAAACACTCAGATGAAGGGGCTAGGGATCAAGTCTGGCCAGATGGGACTTCCATTTCCTTCAGGACAGCCAATAAAAGAGAAAGCACCTGCTACCTTTACTAAGGATGCCATAGTGCCACCTAGTGGCAACTCAGAATTATCACTTAAAAATCACTAGAAAAGACCTGAACAGACACTTCTCCAAAGACATACAAACGGCTAACAGACACATGAAAAAATGTTCAACATCACTAGCCATCGGGGATATTCAAATCAAAACCAAACTGAGATACCGCCTTACACCAGTTAGAATGTCAAAAATTAACAAGACAGGAAACAAGTGTTGATGAGAATGTGGAGAAAGGGGAACCCTCTTACACTGTTGGTGGGAATGCAAGCTGGTGCAGCCACTCTGGAAAACAGTATGGAGGTTCCTCAAGATGTTAAAAATAGAGCTACCCTATGACCCAGCAATTGCACTACTAGGTATTTCCCCCAAAGACACAGATGTAGTGAAAAGAAGGGCCATATGCACCCCAATGTTCACAGCAGCAGTGTCCGCAATAGCCAAACTGTGGAAGGAGCCGAGACGCCCTTCGACAGATGAATGGATAAAGAAGATGTGGTCCATATATACAGTGGAATATTACTCAGCCATCAGAAAGGATGAATATCCACCATTTGCATCGACGTGGTTGGAACTGGAGGGGATAATGCCAAGTGAAGTAAGTCAAGCAGAGAAAGACAATTACCATGTGGTTTCCCTCATATGTGGAACATAAGGAATAGCATGGAGGACATTAGGAGAAGAAAGGGAAAAATGAAGGGGGGGAAATCGGAGGGGGAGAGGAACCACGAGAGGCTTTGGACTCTGGGAACCAAACTGAGGGTTACAGAGGGAGGGGGTGGGGGGATGGGGTAGCAGGGTGATGGGTATTAAGGAGGGCACACGTGGTGATGAGCACTGGGTGTATATGCAACTAATGAATTGTTGAACACTACATCAAAAACTAATGATGTATTGTATGCCGGCTAATTGAACATAATAAAAATAAAAATAAATAAATAAATAAAAAATTTTAAAAATCTAAAAATAGAAAAATGAGGATTGTCCTGATAACCTATCATTCTTTCAGACAATGTTAGAAACGTTATTTTTAAACTCCATACCTTAACCAAACTAGGAATCTCCAGGATTTTTTTTATTATTATTGAGATTAATATGTTTCCCACTATATATAACTATAATATACTCTACTTGTTCACTCACCAAAAAATGAACCACTGTCAATTTGACAATCAAGATTTTGGAATAGTGGTGGTGAATAAATAAACTAAAATTCTCTTTTAATGCTTTGGTGGCTACTAGATGATTCTAGTTTACAATCATGCCTATGTGCTATTTTAAGTTCTGTCTTAAATACTATTTCAGTCCTCTGATGCCCTGAGATTTTCTTTGTTACCCTAGAGAAACTGCATGTGATGTTTGTTAGGAATCAATCAAGTCAGTTAAAGTCTACACATTTGTCACCTCTATGAGTATAAATGCATGCCCAAATATCACCAACACATGCTGTTGAAAAGACAATAAAAAATAAAAATTGACTATAGCCCATCCTCCTGGCTGGCTAATTCTAACCCCATTTGTTGTCTTTGAGCTGTTTTGCACTTCTTTTTTTTTTTTTTTTTAAAGATTTTATTTATTTATTTGACAGAGAGAGAGATAGCGAGAGCAGGAACACAAGCAGGGGGAATGGGAGAGGGAGAAGCAGGCTTCTTGCTGAGCAGGGAGCCCGATGTGGGACTCGATCCCAGGACCCTGGGATCATGACCTGAGCCGAAGGCAGACGCTTAATGACTGAGCCACCCAGGGGCCCTGCACTTCTTTTTAAATTGTAGGTAACTGATAGGTATCTAAAGTATGTCCTCTCTGGTAAGGATATAACTGACTTCCTTCTCCCTCCTCAAAACGCATTTTTTGCCTCCGTTTGAAATTCATTTCAATATTTTTTTTACACACTATGTAAATTTTTGATGCTCTGAATTTTCCTTTGAACTGGTTATAACATCTACCTGGCTCCCTCCCGTTTGAATAAAATTCTTAAAACTGGGGAAGTGTCATATAATTCAATAACAAATTTCTCAACATTAACCATGTTTTCAAGAAGTGGAGGGAAAAGTCCCTTTGTGTATCAAGAACAACTAGACTAAAATGCTCTGGCAATTGAAGAGTAACAGACTACTTATAAATTGATCCCTAAGGATCTTGCCTCATGACACTAAGTTTCAACTTAAAAATGAGGTATGTTTCAGTACAAGGGTTTGAAAAGCTAAATACACCCACCTTCTCAAGTTTTAACTTAGCAAATATAAATTTTAAACTTTAAACATTAATTTAACAAAGCAATTTTTTTAAAGATTTTATTTATTTATTTGACAGAGAGAGACACAGTGAGAGAGGGAACACAAGCAGGGGGAGTGGGAGAGGGAGAAGCAGGCTTCCCGCGGAGCAGGGAGTCCGATGCGGGGCTCTATCCCAGGACCCTGGGATCATGACCTGAGCCGAAGGCAGACGCTTAACGACTGAGCCACCCAGGCGCCCCAACAAAGCAATTTATGTAAGTAGCAAATATTAGATATTCACTGACTTGCTTGTTAGGCGTTCAGGATAGATTTGCTTATTTACTAATTTACTTTGCCCGCTCTACTTTTGAGAAAAAAAAATCAAGATTAACTTCTTTAGAAGAGGATTTGAATCAGTTGCTTTCTTATTTCTTTTTCGATCTTTAAAAACCCAAGATTATAATACAGTTGTGGAATCGGAATGGCATAGGGACAAGGGAGTGTGGAAAAACAATATGCAAAAAAAAAAGGACATACTTTTTATTAAACTGTTGTGCTCTTAGAAAAATATATCTAGGTAATAAAATCAACCAATGTATCAGTTTGCATCCAGAAAAATTCAATGTAACATATATTGTTTTCATCCTTAATGGAGTATATATTCAGAGCCTTTTCAGGTTGTATGTGTGTGTGTGGTTTAGTTTGGTTTTTGTTTTTTGTTTTTGTTTTTTTTTTTTTTTTGGCAAGATGGCTATGATTGGGAATACAGTAACACAGAAGAAATCCTCTGAGGTATAATTTTAGAATCGCTCTCCAAAAGCATAGCTAAAGGAAATTTGGCCATGTGCTGAACAAATTTTCTGGGTGCTAGATTTTTACTTATTGTTTATGATCTTAAGCATTTTTAAAACAGGTAAAAAATTATCAAGAGCCCTTCAACCCGGTGTCACTAAAGATTAAAATTGTGGATTAAAAATGTTGGCAGTCATCTCTAGAACCAGAAAGCTTTGTCTTAGGGGCGAAAGTCTTCTGAGATATTTTCAGCAAATTGCTTCATCTGGGACTCCCGTTCATAGCAACATCTTGTCTTGTTTTCATAGAGAAATGGTCTAACATATTTTCCAGAACCAGAAGTCTGAGCTTTGCTTTATTTTGCTTGGGCTTAGTCTGTCACACTGCATCAGGGTATTATATATACTTCTTCAATGTTATTTATAAAGTTTGATAAATTTTATCAAATACATAGAGAGCAAAATACACATTACACACACACACATGAATTGAGTGCCCATATTAGGAATTTTAGATTTAGGGAGTCATAATGTTTATCTCAGATAAAAGTTTCCTGTACCGGAGGGCCAGGGTGACTCAGAGGGTTAAACGTCTGCTTTTGGCTCAGGTCAAGATCTCAGGGTCCTGGGATTGAGCCCCGTGTAGGTCTCCCTGCTCAGTGGGGGGTCTGCTTCTCCCTCTGCCCCCCCTTCCCTCGTGCTCTCTCTCTCGCTCTCAAATAAATAAAATCTTTAAAAAAAGTTTCCTTTACCTTCTACCAAAAAATATGTCCATACAAGCTGAAAATATATTATTATTTAAAAGAAACATGGCAAAATGAAGGGTATAAACTCAGGTGATTGTCCAAGAAAAGAATAGTTTTACTCATGTTTCTATCAACTTCCAATACTCAATGCAAATATATGTTCAAACAGTATCTCCCATTTTTCTAAAGAAATTTATTCACATAATTTTCCTTCAATCTGATGGGCCAACTGTATACTACTGGACATTTCAATATTAACTGTGGACAAATAGTTATTTGCCAAGGTCAATAATAATTATCAAGATAAAATTTACACACAGTAAAGTGTGGCTTTCACATAGTGGTGGTGGATTTGGAGCATAGCAGTGGGGTCATCTCCCCTTTATGTTCCCCAGAGCTGGAGATGAGTGGCACATTTTCAAGACCATGCTAGATAAAATGATAGATAGAAAGACAGATGGAGAGCGCTGTGAATTGTGCAAGACTGTTGAATCACAGATCTGTACCTCTGAAACAAATAATGCAATATATGTTAAGAAAAAAAAAAAAAAGAAGAAGATAGTAGGAGGGGAAGAATGAAGAGGGGGAAATCAGAGGGGGAGATGAACCATGAGAGACGATGGACCCTGGAAAACAAACTGAGGGTTCTAGAGGGAAGGGGGTGGGAGGATGGGTTGGCCTGGTGATGGGTATTAAGGAGGACACGTTCTGCATGGAGCACTGGGTGTTATATGAAAACAATGAATCATGGAACACTACATCAGAAACTAATGATGTAATGTATGGTGATTAACATAACAATAAAAAAGTAAAAAAAAAAAAAGAAAGACAGATGGATACGTAGACAGATGGCTTTAGAAACACCAAGAATCATCATGCACTGTTGAAGTCACATCTTTAGACATATTTAAGGAGTTGCCAGTGGTGTACTAATAAACATTTAACAACTAGCTTTCTGGAAAAAAAAAAAAAAAGCAATGTGTACATAGACACATGTATATAAATTTACCGTAAGTTTTGCTGATATAAAGGGTGTGTTGCATGCAATTTACACACAGTACAATATGCAATATTCTTTATTTTATATTCCATGTAGCTAATTGATTTTCACAGGATTCTTTCATTAAATTTTACTAAACTCTTCATAGCCAACTTATGGCTGCAATTGACAAATGAACACAGTGACTTATAGCTGACTCTAAAGCTGATTAATATTTTTCTTTATGTTAATGAGTAAGTCAAAAGCAAAACAATGAAGGCTTGTTCATCATTCACCTTAGCAACTTCTTAGCTATATTGGATAATAGTTTTTGAATATTGGAAGCAGAGTTCCTCAATTTTTTGTGCTATTTACAGTGTAACAACTATAAACACATCCCACTTTATTTTTTTTAAGATTTCATTTATTTATTTATTTGACAGAGAGAGAGAGAGGGAGAGAGAGCACAAGCAGGGGGAGCAGCAGGCAGAGGGAGAGGGAGAAGCAGGCTCCCCGCTGAGCAGGGAGCCCCATGCAGGGCTCGATCCCAGGACCTGGAGATCATGACCTGAGCTGAAGGCAGAAGCTTAACCCACTGAGCCACCCAGGTGCCCCAACACATTCCACTTTACGGTTGAATTGCATTGTTGATATTTTCCCCATCACTTTCTTAAGTTTATACCAGGGATTGGCAGATAGCCTGTACGTCAAATCCAGCTGCCTCCTGTTTTTGTAAAGTTTTTTCGAGACACAGCCACATCCATTCATTTATGTATTATCTGACGGCTTCTGAGCTACAGTAGCAGAACTGAGTAGTTGAGATAGAGATTGCACAACTTGCAAAGCCTAGAAAATTTACTATCCGGTTCTTTACAAAAACAGTTTTCTGATTCCCAGAATAAATCACCACTTACCAAGAGAACTTTCTGTGATAATTAAACCGTTCTTTATCTGTGCTATTTAATATGGTGGCCACTTAACCACATGTGACCATTGAGCACTTGAAATGGGGCCATTGTGATTGAAGAGCTAAGGTTTTCATTCTATTGAAATTAATTTAAATTTAAATAACCATATTTTGCTAGTAGATACTATGTTACACAGTGTAGGTCTAGACAGTCAACAAAACTGTGAACCACACCCTGATTGTAGCATTTGCTCATTTCTGGAGTGTGACCTCCATTGGGGCCAATTTCAAGCCATCAGTGTGCTATCATTGAATGACAGGGTGGGAAGAAACACACATTATGTTGTATTTCTACCACACAGACGTGACATAAATAACCTCAAAAGCACAGATAAAAGTAAAATATTAAGAAATAACTTAATGGAAGGAAGTGATGAGTTTTGAATATTGCTTTGTTTCTAATAAAATTTTTAAATTATAAGTTTGTATCATTTACTTTTAAGAGTGGTTGTGTTTAACAAGGGGTGGCAAAAATCCTGAAAAACATTAGTAGTTGTCTCCCCAGAGCTAGTACAATCTGGCTTTAGCAGCCTACTGAGGGAGCATACCATGTGCTTTACTACTATACGTAAATTAAATTGAACCAAAAAGATATTAAGGACCTAAGGTGAGTGAAAGAGAATACTGAAAAAGTGCGTTCGTCTGAAACTCATTTGTGAAAGTGGATATACTGCCAAAAAAGGCATTTCCAGCTGTGGGAAGAACAATGTGTTACAGAAGAATGCAACCAACAGAATACGGCTTTATAACCTAGGGTTGTGGATCCTTGGAAGGATTTCAGAAGGTGATCCCTCTGAAATCACAGGCAAATTTTATGTGACTATACAAAAAACATTTTCCTGGGAATAAGTCAACCTTTCTGGGGTGTTGGGGAATCATGATTTTGAGAATTTTAATACTGAAGGGGCTAGCCTCACTGCAAAATTTGATCAACACATTTGAGAATTACATATAACGAGTTGGGGCTGAAACCTTAAGCCTCCTGGATCTCAAGACTGAAGCAGGTAAACACAGATGAGAGTTGGCGCTAGCTGAGAAACAGAGCCTAGGGTGCTCATATGAGTCTAGGGCAGGAGTCAGACTCACCACTTTGAAACTACTAAAGAATTCATCAATCAAAACATTGTACCAAGTGATTTGTATAAAATTCAGTACAGAGGGACAACAGGAAAAGGTAGGAAAAGAAAAAGTGATAAAGACATATGCTTGGTACATTTGACAACTCTATTATAGGTCCCCTTGAAATTTAGAAGAGGGAAACAGGATAAATAGTGAAGTGAATAATAATTGGGAATTCTTCACAATTGAAGATTTGGAGAGATATTTGCAATGGATATATCGAAAAAAGATTAACACCCCAACTATTTAAAAAATGATGAATCAATAAGGAAAAGTTAAACAAATAAGGAAAAATAATCAAAGGAAATGAACAATTTATAAACAGGAAAAGATGTTCCATTTCAACAAATTTAGGAAATACATATTTAAATCATAAGAAGATGCCACTTTATTAGATTAAAAACACTGAAAAAATGATCTTGGTGAGGATATGGAGCAGGAAAAACATTTATATACTGCTGGTTATAGCATAAATGGAGAAGGTACACATGTATTATGACTCAGCAAACCCACTTGGTGGTCTGAGAAACTCATAGACAAGCACACATACAAGGAGATTCACTGCATTTTTGCAATACGGAAAAGTTCACACAACTTAAACACTCAATAGATAGATAAATACATTGTGACGATATATTTGTATGCCGAGATCCATATCAATCAAAATGAACAAACTGTAACCATACATACCAATATATATATAAAATTTAAAAAATAATGACAGGAAATAATTTAGAATATATGTAAATCTGTTAGTTACATCTAATTACATCAGTGTAATCCAATGACAAGAGAAAAAAAAGTATGATTTTACTTTGTCCGCATTGTGTTATTTTTTTAAGGAAAGACTTGAAACAAATATGACAGAAGCCTACAATTTATTAAATGCAAATGTTTATTGTAGTGTTCTCTGTATTTTCTTCTTTAAAAACTTTATAATTTAAAAATTTTTTAAAAATTCAATCAATATTATTCTGGAGATAAAATCTCAAATTTTATGCAATTATTGGTTAATTAATTTTAAGCCATTTTGGTACCTCATAAAGTCCAAAGAGTGATGTTAGATAGGTAATACATTTAATAATAACAGAAATGCTCATTTTAAATATACGTAATATATATACACATTAAGAGCAAAATTATGGAAATATATTTTTAAAAAACTGTTTCAATTTTTAAAAGTGTGTTTGCATACAGTAAGCTTTTAAGTATTCAGTTCTCTAGGTAATTGATATACAGTTGGATCACCTTTTTTTGTCACACTTGTTTCTGTTCTCTTACCATTTTTACATAAAAAATAGTGTGAGGGGCACCCGGGTGGCTCAGTCAGTGAGTTCAGTCGTGAGATCACGCCCCACATCAGGCTCCATGCTCAAAGTAGAGTCTGTTTGAGATTCTCTCTCTCCCTCTCCCTCTGCCCCACCTCAGCACGCGCTCTCTCTCAATAAATAAATCTTTAAAAAAACAAACAAAACTAGTGTGAAAGGGCTTTTTTTTATTAAAAAGTGACTCTGAAGCCTTTTGGCTTAATTTTCCAAAAATTTAAGTTTAAAAAGTCCTTCCTGGTTGGTTTTTTATTTAGAATATCCACTAAAAAGACAGTAGCCACTGTTCGCATAGAACATGCCTAGCCTTGAAGATGAAGTGAACAGACTCACTCGATTCCCCTAATCACTCTGCTTTAAATTTCATCCTGAAGAACTCTGTGTACTCTAAGTGTTAAGAACTAATGACTGCCCCGAAACTGCCAGTCAGCCTGAGTGACTGACGAGTTTTTTGGAACTTGTGTGATAAGAGCATCACATTCAATATTTGTTGAATAAAGAATGAAAATCAGAGGAAAGAGATCTTTTCCTTAGGAATTAGTTTGTATCATTTCTCTGGGTTCTTGATCTAACTATATCTGCGATTGTTTAAATTTCCCTTTTATTATTTTTTTAAAAGATTGTTATTTATTTATTTGAGAGAGAGAAAGTGAGAGAGCCGGAGAGGGGGAGGGACAGAGGGAGAAGCAGACTCCCCACTGAGCAGGGAGCCCGATGCGGGGCTCGATCCCAGGACCCCGGGATCATGACCTGAGCCGAAGGTAGGCGCTTAACCGACTGAGCCACCCAGGCGCCCCTAAATTTCCCTTTTAAAACTAACGAACCAAATCACAGAAAAGGGAGAAGCGTACTTGACTGAGAATCAGGGCTCATGACATCAATTCTGCTACTAACAGCTGTGTGACCTTGACAAATTCTGTAACTTTCCAGGCCTCAGCACCTTCATCTTTAAACTGTGAATGAATAACCAGATAATTTCTAATGTTTCATTTGCTTTCATGGTTCTTAACGGGAGGGTTGGAGCAATTTTGAATAAATGAGACATAAAAGACTTTTCTATCCAACTAATGGGCCAAGCTAGACATTTTGTCTTTGACGAATCTTTCTCTCCATGTGTATTATCGACTATTTAGCACTGGCCGCAGCAAATATCAGTCATAAATGAAAATGATAGTCTATTCTCCCAGAAGTGTTTCTTATCATTTTCCCTCTTCATCATTCTTATTTTTATTGTCTTAATTCAGGCCATTAGCATCTTTTCCATGAACTACTGCATTTTCTCTTAATCCATCATGCTTTCATTTCTCTATACACTTTTTTACCTCCTACATTTCCAGGGTATCCTTCCTCAAGCCCTGATCTTAGGGGTTAGAGTCTAATATAAACAGGAAGTCCAATATCCTCCTCAATCTGTTTTTCTTATTTTTCCAGTTTAATCTTTTGCTAATTTCTCTCTTCCCTCATATCCTTAGATACCCACTCTCACTTCCTCCCAGGCAAGGCAATCAAGTCAGTCATTTAAATCAGTCATGCGTTTCCCCCATTTTGTGCTTTGGCCATGCTGTCCCCGCTCCATAGTCTGCTCCCCTTCTCCTTCAGGTGAAATCTATTTATTACGTTCCTGTTCAAACATCACTTTTTTTTTTTTTAGATTTTATTTACTTATTTGAGAGAAAGAGAGAGAGCATGCATGCGAGTAAGCACGAGCAAGGAGCAGAGGCCAAGGGAGAAGCAGGCTCCCCACTGAGCAGGGAGCCCCATGCAGGGCTCCATCCCAGGACCCAGGATCATGACCTGAGCCAAAGGCAGACGCTTAACTGACTGAATCACCCAGGCGCCCCTCAAACATCACTCTTATTGCAAGTTTCTCTGAATACACTGGGAGAAAATGTCTCCCTCCTAGAGTCCTCACATAGGACTTCTATACAACCGTATTTCAGAACCTACATTGAATTATACTTCGTTGTTGCCCTCTCTACTTTCTCTGGTAGATCATGTGCTAATTTATTTATCCATTCATCAGTTATTGAAGATCTGCTATTCATCAAGCACTTTGTTAGAATGTAGGCAAGAGTTTGTAAGAATGGATTCCAGTTTTTAAGCAAGTGTATTGTCTATGTGGAGAGGCAACTTCTAGGTAAATTTTAATTTGCAAAATAGAATGTTAAGTGCTGTGGTAGGGTACGGTCTGCAGAGAATACTTTGGAAGAAAAGAGGAGAAAAATCTACGGCACAGACGGGTAGGGATTATGTCCAGAGAATTTCCCTGGTTGGAGAATTAGTTTATTAATTTATTAACTATCCAGAGTCTGACATATAATTAAAGCTCCATAAATGTTCTTAAGTACACTTTGTTCCGAGTGTATGAAGGCTTGTTTTCTCCAGTGTGTTTGATAAAGGCTGTAAGTAGTGAAGATATTTCAGAGAGACGAAGAAATTATGAATGACAGTACCAAGCATTTCCACAAGGAAAATGTTAGTTTTGCACACACTGAAGGCAGGTATATTAACTACATATAACTCCACTAATAAAGCCAAATAGTTGCCTCCAAAGGAGTCTCCCACCGAGCTACCTGAGTCCAATCAGACAATAATGAAGTGCAGGAGAAACAGCATTCTACACTCATTCGCATTCCAGGTGATGACAGCTTAAGCCGGGTGCAGCCTAGCCTCTTAAGGAGGCTCGGCGCCCTCCTCCACGCCGCTCAAGGAGACGGCGTGAGTTGTTGTATATTTGACTCATTTTCCTGGAAAGTGCAGACGCAGTCCGTGGAACGCGTTAGGTTATGGGAACGCTGGTGGTTCACTGCTTTCCTCCACTTTGAGCCTCACGGTAAACTCTGAGCAGCCCCGCCCAATGCCTGGGCACCGTGTCCTCCGCGCAGACTCCCCGTTGCCAGGTAACCGACCTCCAGCACACACCGTCCCCCCGGGTCGGGAGCCGCCACCGCCTCCCCGCCGGGCGCTCCAATCAGGGACCGGTGTGTCTGTCACGTGGCCCGCCGGGAGTGCCCAGGAGAGCCCGGGCGCTCGCTCCGGCGCTCGGAGCCGCCTCCCCGCCCCACGGAAGCCGCGGTCCGGCCGCCCCGCCGCGGGAGCCCGAGGCACGCAGCGGGGGAGCAGCGGGGGAGGCCGGGGAGCGCGCGGGCCGTGCTCGCGCCGCCGCCGCCGCGCCCGCTTCAGCACCTTCCGCTGTCCGCCGGCGCGGTCGCCGCCTCCTCCAGGTAAGGATCCCGCGGGGCGCAGGGGGAGAGCGGGCGGGCGCAGGCGTAATGAGTGGTCTTGGAAGCGGCGCGGCGTCGCGGGAACGGGCGCGGTCCCGGGCTTTGCGCGCGACGTGCCTGACGCGTGAATCCCCGGAGTTTTAGGGTCACGCACCTGCTCATCACGAGGCACGACCGGCAGCCAACGTGTGTATATCTGAGCTGCCCCTGGAGTGTGGACTGTCCATTATTCTAATTTTTAAGAGAGACATTCTAATTTTTAAGGTTATTAAGTATATGTATGCCCGGAGTCTGGATTGTATGCCCGCCAGGCACTTCTGTATAGATTTCCCACCCCTTTGAAGATGGTCTTAATAGGCAGGTTGTACCAAGAAGGCTTTGAGTGAAATGGAAGTGTGTTCCAGAAAAAGACGGACAGTATTGAATGGGAGAAGCATAGTATGTGGTAAATCATAAAAATACAATCTTTCCTGTTTTCTATACACAACCCCCCCCCCCAGATTTTTGCAGGCACATATTAAAAGGAGCAAAATTTAAGCTGACTTTAAATTTACTATATTAAAAGCAATTGATTTGAATGAAATTTAGTGATCACTTTGTGTACCAAAACTTCCCCACTTGTTTTTGTAACTTCTACTGATTAATTGGAGCCTTTTTATTTTTTATTTTTTTAAACTTTTTTTTTTTTTAAGATTTTATTTATTTATTTGAGAGAGAGAGAATGAGAGAGAGCACATGAGACGGGGGAGGGTCAGAGGGAGAAGCAGACTCCCTGCTGAGCAGGGAGCCCGATAAGGGACTCGATCCAGGGACTTCAGGATCATGACCTGAGCCGAAGGCAGTTGCTTAACCGACTGAGCCACCCAGGCGCCCCCCCTTTTTTTTTTTTTTTTTAAGATTTTATTTATTTGACAGAGACACAGCGAGAGAGGGAACACCAGCAGGGGGAGTGGGAGAAGGAGAAGCAGGCTGCCCACCAAGCAGGGAGCCTGATGCGGGGCCGATCCCAGGACTCTGGGATCATGACCTGAGCTGAAGGCAGGCGCTTAATGACTGAGCCACCCAGGCGCCCCTAATTGGAGTCTTTAACAAGGGTTAAAGAGAGAGAGATTATGTTTCTGAATCTTGCACTATTTCAGAAATACCCCTCAGAGGAACTCATTTTCCCCTACCAATTTTTATAACCAAAGTTACAGGCCCTTCTTGAATAGTTTAAGTAATGTAACATCAGGTAAGAAAAGGGTTTTCCTTTAGGTTTTCTCTACAGAGTAAATTCTTTGGGGAACTTCTAAAAGTCTTTTTAGGTATCCGTATCTCTCGGTCACAAATGTGTCTCCAGGAATGGTCTCATCAACAGTGAGAGAATAATCTCCATGTGATTATCACAGAACACAGCAGGTTTGGGATATTCTCACTACCCTGCTTGAGGGCAGCTGATGCTGGACTTATGGTGATTACAACCACTATGGAAAAAGCACTTTTTTATGTTCTTTTGAGATTCTGTCTCACTGGCTTAAGAGTGCAAGAAAATGGGCATAGTTATGTCTTATCTGTGTGAAGGCAGAAATCTGAGACAAGTGGTCTGACAGTCTTTACTGTTCTATGATCTAAAATTAAAATAGGAATGAAGTGACTATGAAAAATTGTCAGTTAACTCAAAATTTTGGGAAACATACTTTAGTGGATTGTCTAGAGATTAATGTCACAAACGCTAGTTTTAGATCATTGCATTAAGAGTTCTTGAGAAGTCTTCTCTATTGGAATAAACCAGTGGTCTATTTCAAAGGTCATACATGGAAAGAAAAATCCTCTTTCTTTCATTCATTCTTTCATTCTTTCTTTCTGAACAGCCCAAAATATAATGGGCGCTGTATTTATTTTTTATATGCAACATAAAAAATCATATATTTAAGTGAGCTCCATAAACTATATTAAAATGGTTCATTGAATGTTATTACATTGATTTGATTTTTTTCTCGTGCTGATGTTTATAGAAATAGTAAAGAACTGTGGGTATCTCTGGGGAGAAAAAATCAAATATATTTACTCGAAAGTTTAAAAGTTCTTCATTTGTTATTACTACATATTGGTGTACTAAAATTTTTGTCGTTCATTACATAATAATTCCATATATTAGAAAGCCACAAATTAATTTAGCTTAGGAAAAAATTGTTTTTAAATCCCCTGCTCCCAGTAGAGGGACTGAGAGCTGGAATGTTTTTGTTGTTTTCTCTAGCCTCTATCTGTAGCCCTCAGCTTGGGCATAGAGTAGCCAGTGGGAGTGTTTAAATCACTCAGAGAGAATTAGGAACAGTTGTATTTTTCTTTGTTTTACCCTGATAGATACTAGAAGTCCAACATAAATGATTGGGTTATCACAATCAATAGAATTTGTTCAAATTCTCCAGATTAATTCTTTTTTTTTTGCCTAACCTCTGAAATGAAGACTAAAATGAAATTCAAACAATTTTGAAGGATTCACATTTCCTTCCTATATTCCAGAATTTACTTAAAATCTAGTATATTCCAGAAAGGTAACAGTTTATCAGATTACTGAATAACCAGTTTACTCAGCCATTCAGGGTAATGATGTATATATAAGCTTTACTACTACTTCGTAGAATTGACGAATTATCTCCTTTTATATTTCGTGTATCTATTCTACTTAGCAGATTGAAAGATTAGAGTGAAGTCATACAGTTTTTAGTGTGTTTTCAGGAACAGAGTATTTTATTCAGAGTATTTTAATCCGTAAGTATCATATTAGGAATTTGGGAGGGGTTTCTTTATTAACTCCGATGCCTTCTTTTCTTTTGTATCAGAAACATATTAAACTAAGAATTGGTTGGCTCTTTTCAACTTTCAAGACTCGCTGTGTTCTGTGATAATCACATGCAGATTCTTCTCTCACTGTTGATGAGACCATTCCTGGAGATTTGTGAGCAAGAAATGAGATGTGGATGCCTGAAGAGAATTTGAGAAACTCCCCCAAAGAATTTATAGAGAAATAAAACCTAAAGCAAAATCTTTTTTCTTACCTGAGGTTACTTAAAATGTTCAAGAAGGACTTGTAACTTTGGTTACAAATATTGGTAGGGACATATTTTAAAATGACCAGCTTTGACCTGTGCCTTTATATATCGAAAGAGAGTATCTCATCATGATTGATTAGAAACATTTCAAAAGTTGTAATGGTAAAACCTGAGCTGTCACATTAGGAGAGAGGGTTCAGGTTGTTTTTACCTGATTTCAATGACTAGAAAAAAACTAGATCTATAACTGAAGAAAAATTCAAACATTTGAAATAGGCTAGACTTTGTAGAAAAGGCAGCCTACATTTGAAACCGTAGGTGGCCCTTGTCATGCAAATGTCACATCATCAGCTGCTTGAGTGAATTTAAAAACCAATAACGATAGAAGTCTTGCTTTTTAATACTTTACATGCATGTCCCCAGTGTGATTTTCTAGCCTAATTACCTCTTAAAACTCTGGAATTCTGCATTTTAATTACATATATACATACACACACACACTAGACAGTAATACAGATCTTCTACGTAAGATCATATGGCAGATAATTTATCACTGTTATTTGTTATTAATAGGGATAATTGATAATTGTCATGTTCAGGAAAACTCTGAAGAGGTGTAAGAAATAATATTTCATGCTTTGGTGAGGATGTTACAACGTTCAATACTTGGTTTATAGATTCGAATGCTCAGCCACTGAGAGCTCACAATAGAGGAGTTCAGTAGTTTTCTTTTTTCTTAGGTTCATCATTTTCTTCCAGATTGTTGACACATTAGGTTGTGAGCATATACCCATATCCCAGGCAGCCTCATTTGCAATTATATGTAATAAGTTCAATTTCTTATCTCACACACAAAAACTTACTTCAAATTGGAAAGTAGAAAATAATTCTCATTGCACAGAACCCTCATGTTTATGCTATAGGAAAACCTTCCTTTTTCAGTGTAAAACAGCTCCATGTGGAGTCTTAAAAATTAAACGTTTGGTTAATATGAAACAGGTAATATTTAATTAAATTTGGCCCTTTGAGATAAAACATTATGAATGAGTTTTCATGAAGGGTTAACATTTTATTTTTAAGGTAAGCATGGCTTGAAAGAGTCATTTCGGAATGTTAGCTGGAAGGATCCTTAGGGACCAGTTAATCTAACACCCTTATTTTGTAGATGAGGTCACTAAACACGTAATGATATGTTGCTCAAAATGAGTCAGTGGGAAAGCTGATACAGCATTGCGCTGCTCCCTAAGGAAGCACAAAATATGTCATCAGCATCATTTTCTGTCTTTTTTTTTTGGGGGGGGGATTATTTATTTATTTATTTTAGAGGGAGACAGAGAGAGAGCCCGTGAGTAGGTAGGGGAGGTGGAGGGGGCAGGGGAGAGGGAGAGAGAATCTCAAGCAGACTCTGTGCTGAGTGGGGAGCCTGCCATGGGGCTCGATCCCACAGCCCCGAGACCAAGGCCTGAGTCGAAATCAAGAGTCAGTCGCTCAAGGGGTGTGCCACCCAGGTACCCTATCATTTTCTCTTTCATTACATTTTTTCAAATGGCTAACTCAAAACTTCGAGTAGTTAGGAATTAGGTCACTTTTATATTTATTCTATGTTGTTAAAATAATTACTGTACAAAGTGAACACTGTACATGTGTTTGGTCTCATCATATAGAAACTTTACTTAAAATATTGGTTAAAAAGTGTTTTCCCACAATTTCCCTTTTTTTGATTTGTTCATTAATACAAGTTAAGTTTTGCTGCAGTCTTATGTGATTTTCTTGGGGATCCAGGAATCTTAGAAATTCTTTTTTTTTTTTTTAAAGATTTTATTTATTTATTTGACAGAGAGAGACACAGCGAGAGAGGGAACACAAGCAGGGGGAGTGGGAGAGGGAGAAGCAGGCTTCCCACTGAGCAGGGAGCCTGATGCGGGGCTCGATCCCAGGACCCTGGGATCATGACCTGAGCCGAAGGCAGATGCCCAACGACTGAGCCACCCAGGCACCCCTAGATGTTTATTTTCTAGACTTCGTGCCACGTTGGTACCAGATGCCATCTAGAACAGTGTTACTGAAAGTGTACCTTCGACCAGCAGCTCTCCTAGAGCTTGTTAGAAATGCAGATTCTCAGACCATGTCCCTAGCCAATCAGAAGCTCTAAGGGAGGGGTCAGAATCTGTTTTACTAAGCCTCAAGTGTTTCTTAAACAAGGTAGAGTTTGGGAAGTACTGAGATAAGGTACATTATGCCCTTGGACCCTGTCACCTCATGAGCTGGTAATAGCCATTGTATGATTCCACTTTTGAAACTTTACTTGGGAGCACCATGAATTGCTGAATAAATGAATTCCTGAAAATATAATAGTGGGTACATTTCATAACATCTGATAGTAGCTTTTTGGGCATAATGTTTCACCTTCATTATTAATTACATTAGTTCATCTTTAAGGGATGTTTTATGTTGGCCAAGGGCATAATTTTTGACAGATGGGCTATCAAGTAGATGAACAACCTATCTGATCTGCATTGGTCCTGACTTAGCCCATGCAACCCTTCACTTATCAAACCTTAGGATTTATCTCAGACCTTCTATCAATGTATGAATGCGTACATTGAAGACATTTTTGGATTTAGTGACTTATATGGGCTATTTCTGTTCATTTTAAAGCTTTCAAGCTTTAAAACCATTGGATTTCCTTTGCTGGTTTTTCTAAATTGACTCACCAAAATAATTTTTAATATCCCTTGCCAAGAAGAAGAAAATGCCGGTCCGAGTAATAGCTTCTGCCAAACGGAAATCCTGATTTTCACAGAAGCATAAAGGCCCACCCTACTTCAAAAACTCATATAAAAAATCCAACCCACAAAAACAGACTGATTAGAAGCAGGTGGGGATCCTCAGGTTTACAAAATGACTCATGGCATAGCTTCTCAAGTCTTTATTCAGGAGGAATGATCCTATTTATAAAAACAAGGCTATATATTTTTGTCATGCCCTAATATAGAAATAATCCTATATCTTTTTATGACAAATACATACTTATATTAAAATGTCTCTGTCAATGGAATATTTACCTCTAACTTAACTAGTTTATGGGTGAAAATTTATATGATTTCACCCCTCCTCTACTTTTCTTTAGCTGACTCAGAATGGTCACACTGAAGGTATATAAATGATCCTGTTGTTCAAGAAAAATGGATTACTTCTTCAGTCAAATTAAAAGTTATCCCCACATTGCAGCTCAAGAGATTCTGTAATCCTCCAACTACCTAGAGAAATCTAATTCCATAACTCAAATCCATATAATTTTCATTTTGGTGGTTAGAGTGTAGGAAAGTGTAAAAATAAATGTGCAGATGGATGGTAGAATAAGTGTGTAGGCAGATGATGAAATAACTCCGTTCACTTCACTGCATCTTTAAATCAGGGTCTTGGTCTGGCTTTAACTCGTGTGTTTTCCTGATTGAATTGGAATTCGAACTGGTGTAAGTGGTCATTTTCTGAGTCCAAACTAGAACTACCATAATGACCTTAGTCTTTTCTATTTGCTACCTAATCCGGGATTTTAACGTAGGTTAATACCGTGTGCTTGTTGTGACCTATTTTACCATGTAAGCTTTTAAGAACACTATGATCTGACATATGATGGACATGCTTGGATAAACTGCCCAGCCAAGCTCATGAAAGGTAAATTTAGGAATGATAGAAATTTAAAAGTTGAATCTTGGTCAGTACGAGATTCCAGAGGCGGTATTTCGGGTAAATTATCTTTATTGTAGTTAAACTATGTAAGTAGTTCTCCACCTTTACTGTGCATATAAATCATCTGTGAGTAATGTTAAAAAGCAGGTTTCCGCGAAATAACTGAACATAAGGGAAGGGGAAAAAAAGAGGGAGGCAAACCCGTAAGAGATGCCTAACTATAGAGAACAAACTGAGGGTTCATGGAGAGAGGTGGATGGGGGGATGAGCTAAATGAGTGATGGGTACTAAGGAGGGCACTTGTTGTGATGAGCACTGGGTGTTATATGTAAGTGATAAATCACTGACTTCTACTCCTGAAACCAATATTACACTATATGTAAACTAACTAGAATTTAAATAAAAACTTAAAAAAAAAAAAAGCAGGTTTCTAGGCTCTACCATAAGATTCTGACCCACTATCTTTGGGATATGATCCAGGAATAGCAAGTTTAGGGTTTCTCAGTTAATTCTGATGCAAGAGACTTGAGACCCACACTTTGAAATGCATTGATTTAGAGATGTTTTAAAATTTCATTCATCCTTGATAATCCATGGCTCCACATATCAGTGAGAATTGTGTGGTCATTTAGAATTATGGATACTAGACAGAGGAGGAGGATCTCAAGTTAATGAGCCAATGGCTGATTAAAAAAAAACAACAACACATTTTTTTTGACAGTTTCCAAGTGTTTTCTAAAGATCACATATTGGGGCTCCTGGGTGGCTCAGTCGTTAAGCGTCTGCCTTCGGCTCAGGTCATGATCCCAGGGTCCTGGGATCGAGTCCCACATCGGGCTCCCTGCTCAGCAGGAAGCCTGCTTCTCGCTCTCCCACTCCCCCTGCTTGTGTTCCTGCTCTCGCTATCTCTCTCTCTGTCAAATAAATAAATAAAATCTTTAAAAAAAAAAATAAAGATCACATATTGATTATATAATTATAAATTTTTTTTTGCATAGCTCTGAGCATAGATGTATTCAAATTTTAAACACTGATTTTTCAGCGAGAAGTTTTTAGGGTCTTGTTCTTTGTTTTTTTATTAGTATAATCAATATAGTTCTATTAAGAAAATTTGCAAAATTCCGGAGACCATAAAGGTGAGTTAAACAAAACTACCTTGAATCTCTGCATCCTGATATGTCTCTGATGTTTGAATACATTTTTATGTCCTTTTAGTGATTTTTCTCACTTTCTCAACCCGGCCAGGAGCTTCAGTTTCCGCCTTTGCTTTGGCCATGCCTTCTGCTCCGTGTGCTTTTGCACCTTACATCAGACGCCTGGATATTTTGCCCTTCTCATCCTTGTCAAGTCTTTGCTTAGCATCCCCTCAGTATCACCCACACCAGCTCTGTCTCCAGAACTGCTTGTCCTCTTTTCCTCCATTATCTTCTCCAAGCCACAAATTCTCTGCCCATGTACGTCATTTCCTTGCTTGCTTAGCTCATTCTCTCATTCCTTCCCACAAGAATAAGAACTGCGGAAGGGCAGGATTTTTCTCTGTTTGGCAGAGTTTTTTCCTGAGTGCCTGACGGGCACATAGTTGGTGCTTAATAACTGTTGAATGAATCAGTGAAATTTTGGAAAATATAAATAAGTCAAAGGAATAATAAATTTCCAGCTATTAAATAGCCAACTCTTTACCTTGTGGTGTGTATTCTTTTAGTTTTTAAAGTGTGTGTATGTGTCTGTGTGTATATGTTTATACATATATATAAATTATATGTGGATTTTTAAACAGGGACATAACTATAACATGCCTTTTAAGTTAACTACAGAGAACTTTTTCAAGTCATTGATTCATTATCACTTTCTGCATATTGATGTTATGTATATGTTTATATATTTTTGTCTTTTTTCTTTTGACCTTGTTTATGGTCTGTCTTAACATAATTTAAAATTTAATGTTTCATGATGATTATTTTTAAATTGTAAAAATACTTTGAGTCAATTTCTCCCTAAATATCAAGAAACAAATTGTGTCTATTGATTACCTTTGTAAAATGAGAAGTTTAGCATACCTTTGTTTTCTTCTTTTCCTCAATCTCGGGAAAACCGAGATTAGATTTTAAATACCTAACTTTTACAGTATTGGTCTTCTCCTTCAGTAATTACCTTTGATATATGCATTTTTAGAACCATATAGCTTAGATATTCAGGTTTCTTTGCTTAATGTACTTTTAAATTACATGAACTTCTATATCTGAGTTGTTCTGATTCATTTTTCCAAAAGCCTGTGATTTTTATTCAAGTAATTTTAAAAGGAATATTACATGGGTAAATAGCCTTCTAAATCCTTGTGTCTATGACAGTGTCTTTCTGTTTGTTTTCCATTCACACATGAATTTTGTTTTGGTCATTTATAGAATAGTGAGGTCATTGTAATTGAATTTAACGTAGTTATTGTACCACTGATATGTGGAGTTCAGTGCCGTAGTGAGAGATGACATCAATCTGAATTCTCTGCATTTGTACATAACATTTTTAAGAATTCTACTTAGATACTCACAGAGTTGTAAAAAACTAAATTAACCCCTGAATTTGCCTTAATGTACCTAAGCATGGATCTTTTTAAAAAATATATTTTGCTTGAAATAAGAAGACTACTTTAAGAGCCCTAATCAGGGTCTTTTTCAATTCAAGTAATGTTGCTTTGGCTACTTCTTGGGTTGTTGCCTTTATTTCTGTTATTTTACTTGTGCTTTAGTCTTCTCTAAACAAGTTTATAATATGTTGTTTGGGTTTTCATCCCCCATACACTGGTATGTTTCATTTTCTCTCTACTTAAAAAAAAAAATCTTTGTTTTCCCATAGTTTTTTTTTTTTTTTTTAAAGATTTTATTTATTTATCAGAGAGAGGGAAAGCACAAGCAGGGAGAGCAGCAAGGGGAGGGAGAAGCAGGCTCCCCACTGAGCAGAGAGCCTGACGCGGGACTCGATCCAGGACCCTGGGATCAGGACCTGAGCCTGAGGCAGACACTTCACCGACTGAGCCACCCAGGCATCCCTTCCCATAATGTTTTTGAGTTTTTTACTTGTTTTCTGAAATCACTAATATGAAATTTTGTTTTATTATTATTATTTTTTTTTTTGCAGTTTGAATTCTGCCTTTTATTGCTCTTTGATGTGGATCTTTCTTTTTTTTTTTTTAAAGATTTTATTTATTTATTTGAGAGAGAGAGAATGAGAGAGAGCGAGTACATGAGAGGGGGGAGGGTCAGAGGGAGAAGCAGACTCCCTGCCAAGCAGGGAGCCCGATGCGGGACTCGATCCAGGGACTCCAGGATCATGACCTGAGCCGAAGGCAGTCGCTTAACCAACTGAGCCACCCAGGCG
>NC_138370.1:5758109-5802801 GCF_054177405.1 Leptonychotes weddellii
AGGAGCTTGATGTGGGGCTCGATCCCAGGACCCTGGAATCATGACCTGAGCCGAAGGCAGACGCTTAACCATCTGAGCCACCCAGGTGCCCCGGCTTGCTGTTTTTTTATCTCAGGTTACTGTCTAGAGTATAATGATAGTCACTGAAATGGGAAATGCAGGAGAAAGTCAAGAATGTTTAGAGGTGGTTGAAAGGGTCCAGAATCAAGGAAGTCATCAAGATGTAAACAAATTAAACAAGAGATTTTATTAGTCCTACAACTTCCTGTGCGAGAACCTATTCCCAGGCATTTTGACCTGAGGCTTCAGGCAGATATTTGAAAATATTTCTAGGAAAAAGAAAAGGGAGAAGAAGAATTAGTCTGAAGAAGAGTGCCATGTTCCATCTGATAGATTTTTAGAGAGAAAGCTGTTTTTCAGTCAGCCATGGTGATGTTTATATGTCAAAGAAGTGTACCTTTTTAATGCCAGAACAAATGGTATCTTACTCTAGGATATGAAGAATGAAACAAATTACCCAAATATTTTCTCTTTCTTTCTGGGCCCCCCCCTCCTCCGTTACTCCCTCTCTTTCCTTTTTTCTCCACTGAGGTGTAATGGTTTGATGAGTTTGGTGAGGAAAAGGTCAGAACTTGCTGCTATATGTTGGGTGAAGCACCTGAACCTTGCAGAGGATATTTTGAATTCACGTATTCTCCAGTATATCAAGAAATCTCTTATTTAGCATGGCCAGTAAATAGTATTTTCCAGAAGTGAGTAAAATGAAAAAGTAGCCGAATTCATGTGATTTTTGATTCTCTGTTGAACATGTTAGCCCTCTACTAAGTGATGTGCAGTCTCTAAATTTTTGAAGCACTTAGGTAATTAGCAATCAGCTAACTGTAAAATGATTTAACTCTCAAGGATGGAGATGGAAGCAAATAGAAATATAGACGTGGCCTTTTCATTGTATACCTTTTAACCTAGAAGATTTCTTCTGGCTTTATCTCCAACTCCTAAGGTTGAAAATAGAACTTCTTTTCTGCTTCCTGTTGCTTTGTGGTTTCTCTGGATTCCTTATTTGTAACTTGGTAGCTTTTAGATGTAATTTACCTATCTCTTGCAACAGTTGAATCAAGTATGTTTTTTTAGAATGAAAACTGAAAGCCTAATATTTGATAAAGTATTTGCTGGTACTATACAACAACATAATGATTATTTGATATTTCTTTCCTATTTGAGTATAGGAACCATTTTCTGGTTTAGCATTATTTTTACAGATACTATTATTTGTAAATTATTAAAACTATTTCAGCTGAAATGTTTGTGTGCTTCTAGCTTTGTGTACTGAACAACATTTCACAAGGCAGATTTGGTAAAGCTGTTTGGTTGAAACACATTGTTGTTACTTTAGGTGCCGACTATTCTGATGCCGAGTTTCCAATTGCCTTGATTAAATTAGAAACATTCTATGGCTTGGATGACTTACATTTCAAATTGGTTTGAGCAAGATGATTGGTATGAAGGACTACAAAGAGTAAGATATATTTATGTTGTGATTATGATGTTCTGTGGATTTCTTTTTTCTGCTTTACTACTCATGCAGCTGTATTTCTTTGTCATTTATGTTGCAGACATTTTTGCATTGCAGTATTTTGAGGGTAAATAAGATACTTGATAGATTCCAAAGCAGAGGTATAAGAAGATAATATATAAATATAGTCATAATAATACATTGAAGAAAAGGTATTTTTTTTTCTGTCTTTGTTTCATGAATTCTTAATGTTTTCAGATTGTCTTCAGGCTTTAAATATAAAATAGAATTCTTGTTAATGAGATTAATGTATAAAAACAACAATATTTTAATAGTCATTTTACATAAAGAAAAACATTTAATGAAGTAGAAGATGTGCATGATACTATGTATTATATTAATATTGTAAAAGAAAATGCAAAAATTTTCTGAAGAAGAGTGCCATGTTCTATCTGATGAATTTTTAAGCAATTAATTATGTTTCAAAAGATTTGCATTGTTACCATGGCAACTTTTGTATAGTATTTTGAAAATAGCTATTCTGATCTATTATTGCAATAGTAGAAAACTGCTATTTAAAAATGCATCTAATCAAAATGGATTTAGTGTAAAATAATACGATGTCTTTTTTATTATTTTCACGTTTTTAATGGAAGATTTCTCAATCATTTAAATGAAGGCACTTTGTGGATTTTTCTTTTCTTACACGGCCTGGATTTTTCTTTTTATTAATGAGTGGAACAAAAGAGCCAGAGTATCTTCCTGCAGTTTCACCAGCTTTCTTCCCTGTCATTGTTGGAAGGCAAAGGATACCAAAGATAGGAAGCATTGCATTTCTCTCCCGCCTTACTTCCTCAGGGTCCCTCCTCCACCCGTCCATGAAAGACATTTTCTCAGTATTTTACTTCCTTTTAGTTATCTTTTGAATTGTAATTCCTCAGCAGTTTAAAGCCTCCTGCCTTTTGGGCTTTTCCTAAGATTTTTTTTTCAGCTCTAAAACAAGCTGGTAAACATCTCTGCAGCCAGTTAATAGCAAACTCTGGAGAGTAATCCTCCTGTTGTGGATCCTAAAGCGTTCTTCAGAAAACAGGTTGAGAATCAGTGGGTAGCCTGTCATTCTGAATTTCAGTCTTATCCCTAAATGATGGAAATATTTCAGCTTATGAGTTTAATAAGTCCCACTGGACACACGCACGCTACGTTGACAGCACGCTTTGTTTGTATTGTGTGCATGCATTTTCAGTGTAATAATTAGTGCTTTTTTGATGTTGGAACCAAAGGGTGTTTTTTTCCAAGTGTAGTCTATATGTTTCTCAATGGGAGAGCATAGGGATGGTAGTCTAACTTGTTAAAATGCTTTTTACTAAAATTGGGTGTTCCTTTAGTGACTTCAGCGTAGTTCATAGAGATGATGAGGATTCCAAATCTTCTTCTCCATTGTAACCCCAGCCTGCCCTTTAATACTACCATTGGCCTTTATAAATGAATTCCTGGCTCTGAGACCTATTACAAAAGTAGCTGCTATTATATGTAGATACCGTTTAACCCTGAAATTACCATATTGTCCTCTTCCTGAGTTTGAGCTTCTTCTGGCTCAAGTTTTGGTCAGTTCTTATGTAGATTTAGATGAGAATGAAAGATACTATTCTAAGTAATGAAAATTGGCACATGAATATGGACTTTAATTTCTTCTAAAAGTCCAGCTTATTATTTTTCAGATGATGTGTATGGGCATATATATCCTATATAATCAGCATCCAGCATAACAAATTTTTCAATAGAATTTTTTTCTCCTAATTTTTATTTAAAAGCAAAATTATAACATTGAAGTGTGGGGTTTAGAATGTACATAGATACAGCATATTTGATAATAGTACAAAGGACTGTATGGGGTGAATGAAAGTATGGTTGTGGGGTTATTACATTTTATGTGAAGTAGAACAGTAACATGGAGTAGCACAGATGTTGGCAAGGATGCGGAAGAAAGGGGAACCCTCTTACACTGCTGGTGGGAATAGAGCATTTTTTTAAAATGTTCACAGGAAAAGATAAGTTGGATTTTTTTTTTTTAAAGATTTTATTTATTTATTTGACAGAGAGAAACACAGCAAGAGATGGAACACAAGCAGGGGGAGTGGGAGAGGGAGAAGCAGGCTTCCCGCTGAGCAGGGAGCCCAATGCGGGACTCGATCCCAGGACCCTGGGATCATGACCTGAGCCGAAGGCAGACGCTTAACGACTGAGCCACCCAGGCGCCCCATAAGTTGGATTTTTTAAGTTCAAATTATAATTTAGAAATGTACTGTTTGAAAAATTACGTACAAGTGTGAGTTTGATCTTTAGTACAAAATTTTGATAGAATTAATTTTGATATAATTAATATTTATGGCATATGTATATATTTCTGCAGATACACAGACACATATATATGAACTTAGCTTAGTTTTACAATTTTATTTTTGGCAGTGTTGTAACTCTAGCTATATTTTAAAGTTCATTGTGATTATTTCATATCAACATACTCTTGCATATTCAAAAGTGAACTTTAATATTATAAAAGTCTAATGTAAATATACTCATCACTTTTTTTTATTTCATATACTTAATGTGTAGAGCATCTTTACTGTAATTGTACTGTAGGTGTTGTATTTCATATGAGATTGAAACAAAAAATTGAATTTAGGTTAAGAAAACACTACCTTTGCACGTAGGCTGTTGGCAGCCTACTGACATTGTCACTTACATGTGGGGTGACACCGTGCTCAGACTTTCTTCCCAAAGCCTTTATAACTCTCCATTATTCAGTGTACCACAGGGGTTAGTACTTCATCTTTAAAGTGTGCATATTGTTTCTGGGCCAGAAAGATTATATTTTCCGAAGCAACAAGTCTTTAGAATGGACACGGAAATTCTTAAGTCATTCACCTAAAAATGAAATCTATTCTAGAGTAAGGATACAAAAAAGTACATAATATTTATCTGAAACCAATAATTAACTGTAACATTCAGTTGGCATATATTTATTTACCTAAATATGTGACATATCTTTTTAGGATTTATGTTGGAAAAAAAGGCATATATTTGGGAATGGACCTGCAGTGGAACATTTTCCATGTTCAGTAATGCAGAATCATTAGTGTGTAACCATTCATGCTGAGTACAAAGATAACAAAAGCTTCTGGATGTTTCTTTTTATCTCCTTAATAAAAGCTACATCATATTACATATATTTTTAATAATACTTTTGAAAAATAATGTGGAAGTTTCAAATGCTGCCCTTTTATTTTTTATTTATTTTTATTTTTTTTAAGATTTATTTTTGCGAGAGAGAGAGAGCATGAGCAGGGGGCAGGGGCAGAGGGAGAAGTAGACCTCCCTGCTGAGCAGGGAGCCCGATTCGGGACTCGATCCCAGGACTCTGGGATCATGACCTGAGCCAAAGGCAGACGCTTAACTGACTGAGCCCAGGCTCCCTAATACTGCCTGCTTAAATGCATAAATAAGATTTATAAATGAAATAGTATTCATGTATTTAATGATGTATAATTTTTTCAAATTTCATTTAAAATCATGGATTTTTACAATAAGTTGCCATTTTGTTTTATCCTGCTTATTATTTTAATGGCTGGTTTGGACAAGTTATTCAACTCTGAATTTAAAAAGGAATTAAGTTGTTAGATTTTAAGACTTGTGAAAGCTGCTTAGAAACAAGCTCATACCAAATTGTATGACAATATGGAAATTTTTGTATTCTCTAAATTTGGAAATTAAAAAGTAAATTAATAAAAGTAGTAAATCAAAATAAACTGATAATTAAAGTAAAAATACATTGACAAAATGAATTTTGAAGTAACTTATTTATTTTCAATAAATAGCCAACGGACTTTGAGTTTCTAGTCTGGCAGGTAAGGAGCTTAGAAGTCTTCACTTGGGGGGGCGCCTGGGTGGCTGTCTTAAGCATCTGCCCTCAGCTCAGGTCATGATCCCAGGGTCCTGGATTGAGCCCCACGATGGTCTCCCTGCTCAATGGGGAGCCTGCTTCTCCCTTTCCTTCTCCCCTTGCTTGTGTTCCCTCTCTCACTGTCTCTCTCTGTCAGATAAAGAAATAAAATCTTAAAAAAAAAAGAAGTCTTCACTTCGGCCTAAAATGATAAAAAGCTGAACAAACTGAAAAATCAACCACTCTTCTTAGATCTCTAAGAGAAGTGAGGTCACGAGGCAAATTGCTCCTTCCACAGTTGGAGACACAGACAGGCAGTTATAGAAATTCACAGCCTCCTGGAGCAGAGACCTACCAGCTAAAACCTCTGTGGGAACCAGAGCCAGAATAGGAAAACCTGAACTGTAATTGGTGAATTGCTGGAGGCTCATGTCCCAGGTCTGAGAGTTAAAAACTCCAGGAAGACCCCCAGGCTTGTGTGCTTAACCTCCAGGATCTCTACCAGATCTTCCCAGGGATCTTCCCTGAAGATCAGGGAAGATCCCTTCATGCTTCTGGCAGGGGGAGAAGAAAAGGAACCATTTTGAAATATGACATTTTTTTCTTAGCAAGGTTGTTCTTGGGAGAAATTTTTTTTTTTTAAAGATTTTATTTATTTATTTGAGAGACAGAGAATGAGAGACAGAGAGCAGGAGAGGGAGGAGGGTCAGAGGGAGAAGCAGACTCCCCGCTGAGCAGGGAGCCCAATGTGGGACTCGATCCCGGGACTCCAGGATCATGACCTGAGCCGAAGGCAGTCGCTTAACCAACCGAGCCACCCAGGCGCCCTTGGGAGAAATTTTTTTACCAGAGCCTAACGTGCTGGTTATTTCAGAGCCTAACCTATGTGGGGAAGGAAAATAACCAACTCCAGCTCACTGTACCCATCATGTGCCACCTAAGGGATAAACCCCCACCCTCCCCAAGAATCACTGGTGAAATTCACATTCCACAGGCGTAGTAGGCTCACCAAAAGACAGAGACCTAATCAGTGGACTTACAGAACACTTCCTCTCTTCCCACAACTTACCATTATATTGCTGAAGGTCAGTTTACCACAGTTCCTTTTACCCAGTACATCACGTTTTCCTCTAAAGGAAAGATTTCAGGGCATACTAAAAGGCAAAAAACCCCTCAGTTTAAAGAGAATAAAAAACCATCAGAACAAGAGTCAGATATAGCAGGAATGTTAGAATTATCAAACCACAAATTTAAAGATTTTATTTATTTATTTGAGAGAGAGAATGAGAGACAGCACAAGAGGGAAGAGGGTCAGAGGGAGAAGCAGACCCCCTGCTGAGCAGGGAGCCCAATGCGGGACTCGATCCAGAGACTCCAGGATCATGACCTGAGCTGAAGGCAGTCGCTTAACCAACTGAGCCACCCAGGCGCCCATAAACCACGAATTTAAAGAAACTATGATTAATATGCTAAGGACTTTAATAAAAAATAGACAACAATTGGACAGATGGATAATTTAACAGAGAGATGGAAATTCTAAGAAGAATCAAAAAGAAATGCTAGAGACCAGAAACACTAGCAAATGAAGAATGTCTATAGTGAGCTCATTAGTAGACTCGATATGGCTGAGGAAAGAACTTCTTAGCTTGAGGATATGACAGTAGGGACTTCCAAATCTGAAAAGAAAAGAGAAAAAATAATGGGGAAATAAAAAAACAGAACAGAATATCCAAGAGCTGTGGGACAACTAAAAAGGTATGCCATACACATACTGTAAGTACCAGATCAAGTAGAAAGAGAAAGGAACAGAAGCAATAGTTGAAGCAATAATGACTTAAAATTTCCCTAAATTAATGTCAGACAGCAAACCATAGATCCAGGAAGCCCAGGAAATATGAAACATGATAAATGGAAAACAACAACAATGAAAACAAAAACAAAACTATACCTAGGCAAATCATATTCAAACTAAAAAACAAAAAAATCAAAGAGAAAATCTTGAAAAAAACCAGAGGAGCAAGGACAAGAATTACATTCAACTTCTCAGAAACCATGAAAGCAAGAAGAGAATGAATGAAATATTTAGAGTGTTCAGAGAAATAAAATACCAGCCAAGAAATCCATACTCTGTGAAATTATCTTTCATGAGTGAAGGAGAAATAAAGACTTTCTCAGACAAACAAAAATTGGGGAATTTGTTGCCATAGACCTGCGTTGCAACAAATGTTGAAAGAAGTTCTTCAGAGGAGGTAAGTGATATAGGTCAGAAGCTCAGATCTTCATAAACAAAAGAAGAGTATTGGAGAATGTATAAGTAAAGGTAAAAGAAAACTTTTCATTTTTCTTATTCTTAATTGATCTTGTTAACAAATAATAGTTCAAAATAAAAATGCAACAATGTATTTGATTATGCTTTTATACACATACATACACACATGTATACATATATATGTGTGTATATATATGCTGTGTTGCTTATGTATAAATGAAATGAATAACAGCAATGATAAAGGGATAGGAAGAGGAATTAGGGATATTTTGTTACTATAAGATGCCCACACTACCTGAGAATGGTGTTATATGAAAGTAGACTTGAATTAGTTGTAAATGTATATTACAATGTCTAGGGTAATCATACACACAAAAATTTTAAATGAGACATAATTGATATGCTAAGAAAGAAGAAAAAAAATTGAATCATAAAAAGTGCTCAATTGAAACCACAAAAGAAAGAAAAAGTGTGGAAGACAAAAACAGGAACAAATTGAAACAGTAAAAATAGGGTAGATACTAATCCAAGCGTATCAATAATTACCTTGAACATCAGTGATCTAATGCACTAATAAAAAGACAGAGACCCAACTACATGTTGTCTACAAATAACTCAAATTAAATGTAAAGACATATATAGGTTAAGAGTAAAGTGATGAAGAAAGATATACCATGCTAACACTAATTAAAAGAAGTGGGTATAGCTATGTTAATTTCAGACAGAACAGAATTCAGAGCAAGGGTAAAAAGGGACATTGCATAGTGATGAAAGGGTCAATACTCCAAAAAGACATAATAGTCCTTAATGTGTATGTGCCTAATAGCAGAGTATTGTAATACATGAGGCAAAAATTGATAAAAGGGCAAGGAGAAATAGATGAGCACACTATTATAGTTGGAAACTTTACTACTCTGTCAGATCGGACAGATCTACCACACAGAATCAGTAAGAATGAAGTTGAACTGCATAGCATCTTCAATCAACTGTATCTAATTTACATCTATAGAATACTTCCTCCAGCAACAGCAGATTGCACATTCTTCTCAAGCTCACATGGAACATTCACCTAGATAGACTATATTTTGGGCTGTAAAACACATCTCAACGACTTAAAAGTATAGAAATCATACAAGCTCTGCTCTCAGACATCAGCAGAATTAAACTACAAATCAGTAACAGAAATATAACTTGAAAATCCCCAAATACTTAGAGGCTAAACAGCAGTCTTCTAAATAAAACATGGATCAAAGTAAAGAGAAATTGAAAAGCATTTTGAACTAAATGAAATTGAAAATACAACCACATAATTTAAGGGGTGCAGCAAAAGCAGTGTTTAGAGGAAATTTATATTAGAAAAGAAGAAAGATCTAAAATTAATCATCTAATCTTCTACCTTGGAAAACTAGAAAAAGAAGAGCAAATTAAATCCAAAGTTAAGGAGAAGAGAAGAAAAATAAAAATTTAGATCAGAAATCAATGAAATCAAAAATAGAAAATCGCAGAGAAAATCAACAACAAAAAGCTGCTTCTGTGAAAAGATCAGTAAAATCTGTAAGCCTTTAGCTAGACTAATTAAGAAGAAAAGAGAGAAGGAACATATTACCAATACCAATAATGCAAGAGGGGATATCGCTATATATGGACATTAAAAGGATGATATAGGAATGCTACATACAATTCCATACCCCAAAATTTGGTAACCTAGATGAAATGGACCAATTCTTTAGACACAATTTGCCAAAATTCACAGAAGAAATATACAATCTGAATAGGCCTACATTTTAAAGAAATTGAATCAATGATAACATTTTATAATATTGTGATTTGTAAGAAATATATATTTGGTCATTCAGATGACCCAATTTCCCAAGTGTTGAGAGCCATAAATGTGTCTTTTGTTGTGCTAATAAGGTGACTTTTAGAAATCACCTAAGATGGGGGCTGATTGCTGGCTGGAGCCAACCTGTGTTTGGAGGGTTGGAACTTTTAGTCCTACCCCTTGACCTTCAGGAGGGGAGAGGGGCTGGAGGTTGAAAGATTTTGTCAATGGCCAGTGATTTAATCAACCATGCCTGTATAATGAAGCCTCCAGGAAAACACGAAAGGGTTCAGAGGGCTCCCCAGTTGATGAACATGTGGCCCCCTCTGAGAGGACAGAATCTCCTTGCCCCTTCCCACATCCCTTGCCTTATGCATCTCTTCTATCTGGCTGTTCCTGAGTTAATATCCTCTTTTAATAAACCAGGAATCCAGTAAAATATTTCTCTGAGTTCTTGAGCCTTTCTAGCATATTAAAAGACTTGAACAGACCCTTCACTGAAGAAGGTAGATGGCCTGTAAGTATATGGAAAGATGTCCGACATAGGGAATTGCAAATTAAAACAACAGTGAGTTACCCTTGTACCCCTATTAGAATGGCCTATCCAGAACACTGACAACACCAAAGGCTGGTGAGGATGGGAAACAGCAGGAACTCTCATTTATTTCTGGTGGGAATGCAGATGGTACGGCCACTTTGGAAGACAGTTTGATCATTTCTTATAAAACAAACATACTCCTACTAGGATCCGGCAATCACCTCCTTTTGCACTCCTTGTTATTTACCTAAATGAACTGAAAACTTACGTTTACACAGAGACCTGTGCATGGATGTTTATAGCAGCTTTTTCATAACTGTTAAAACTTGAAAACAACCAAGGTGTCCTTCAGTAGGTGAATGGATACATGAACAGGGTACATCCAGCAAAGGGGATATTTTTCACTGCTAAAAAGAGATGAGCTATCAGGCCATGAAAATACATAGAGGAAACTTAAATGTGTATTACTGACTTAAAGAAGCCAATTTGAAAAGGTTACATACTGTATAATTATAATGATATGACATTCTGGAAAAGGCAAAACTATGGAGAGTGTAACAATATCAGTGGTTGCCAGGGGTTTTTGAGAGAGGGAGAGATCAATAGGCAGAACATAGAGGATTTTTAGAGCATTGTGCCTATTCTATACAATCCAAAATGGTGGATACATGTCCTACATTTGTCAAAGCCCATGGAATGAATAACACTAAGAGTGAACCCTAATGCAAACTATGGACTCTGGGTGATGATGATGGGTCAGTGTAGGCCCATCATTGTAACAAATGTACTAGTCTGATGGGAGGTTTCGACAGAGAGGGAGGTCGTGTGTAACTGGGGAATAGGGAGTGAATGGGAACTCTCTGTAATTTCCACTCAGTTTTGCTGTGGAACTAACACGCTCTGAAAACAGTTTATTAAGTTTAAAAAAGATAAAAAAGCAGGAAGTGAAAATTTTAAAAATGACTCCATTTTACCTGTTTGTTTAAATCTTTCATGTTTCTTTTCCAGATATAAACTCAAAATTTGCTTAAACATAAATCAGAAACCATTTTTACTTACACACAAACATTAATAGTAATCATAGACCCCAAAGATAAACTACAAAAGCCTGTTCGACTCATCCTATAGTTGAAATAATATATATTTTCAGTGAAAAGTAATGTTGTAACATTACTAGTTTAAAAAAAATATGTATTTTTTTTTTAAATTTGTCAGGAATGCTAGTGCTTGAGGAAATACAGGTGCCAGGGGAGGAGGAAAGAAAATTTTTATTTATAAGCACTCAAAGACTGAAGCACGGTTTGGTTATCATGGAATTTTTCACTTCAGATAACTTTTTACTTAAAAAAAAAAAACCAAAAACCCACTAGTTCCAGTCAGATAAGGGGATTTAATGGGATGAAGATAGATTTGGGGAAGAAAGGAAAGAAAAGATCTTTTCTAGAAGGTGGAAAAATGAAATATAAAAGATATAAAGAAGAAAGTAACTTTATAAATAAATTGGAGATAATGAAACTGACTAGGATTTACTAATTGCTGAGCATTAAAATAAAGGATAAATGTAGTGTTATGGTCAATACATGATTCCACTGATCCTGAGAAGGAAGCAGATGATACAGAGACACTGCTTTATTTTTGAATGACAGTACCAAGTATCCTTGGTTCAGAGTAGCTTGTTTTACACCACTAGGTGGCAGGGTAGAGAGAGAAGAGGCAGGTTGAGGTGGACGGTTCCTGGGGATACATTGAACAGTTACCTATTAGACTTGTGTCATGGGTCAGATGTATATATATATTTATGTGTTAATGTTTCATTTGTGTGATATTTCACATGTGTTAAAGCAATAACATTTTGCTACTAAAATAATATAAAACTTTTGAACAGCGTAAACAAAATGTTGATTAAAAATTGACTTGGTATGTTAGCGTGACCCAAATTTATTATATCTGCTAGGTATTTACTTAATTTTTCAAAAATAGTTTAAGGTTATAATTGCTCTATATACCTTTTCCTTATTTGAATCAGATATGAAATTGGCAGTGAAAAATTGATATTTGCAGGGTGTAACATTGTGGTATAAGTGAAAATTGTCTCATGTTAAGAGTCCTCATTTTTAGACCAATTTTTTTGACCATATTAGAAAAGATAGCAAATAATGGTCTAGATTCTGCCTTGAAAAAGTTTTTTTTGGTCAATCTATTCTTGAATGCCATTGAAGAGGTAACTATGTAGGGTAATACTCAGAATAGATTTTTTGTTTTTGTTTTTGCCTTAGTGTTTTCCCTGTATCTGGGTTTTCAATATGATCGTAGATTTATAAACAGCCTCACTCTTGGCTTCCTTTTTTCCATCATCCTAGAAAAATTGAGCTTACACATAGATTCACAGAATCCCTTGAACTGAGAGAAATGGTAGGGAAAACCTCCTTCAGAGGGTTTCTTTTAGATGGAAGGAACAGAGGTTAGACGCCTCACTCCAGCTCACGCTCTATGCTGGCTTGGAGCTGGGTTTGCATCCCTGCTTGCTGAGTCCCAGCCGGACTGATTCTGCATCTCCAGGGCTGTTTGCTCCACCATTCTCTGCTGGCCACGTCAACATTTTGTAACCAGTAGTTTCCAGCTTCCTTCTGGCCCATCTTCACAATGAACGATATTGTTAACGCAGCTTGTATACCTGCCCTGTGTACCACAAATAGTTTGTGTGAAGATCCTGAGTCGTCATAAAAACAATGACGCTCCCTGGCAGAGGCCACAGTCTTCCCAGTCTTGGCTCACGGTGTTCTACACTTGAATTTGCTGCCTTGAATTGAACTGCTTGTATTTAAAAATTGGTAGGTTTTATGCAGAAATCTAGATGCTTCCATTTCTCTGGAAAGTTTCATTAATCTGGCAAAGGGAAGGGACTTCTCCAGTGGCACTGAAGCCCTTTAGATAGAATATGCACCTTCTATTTCACTGTGGCCCCCATCACTCCTCTGGGATTCCCAGTCCTCAGCCAAGTGTTATTTGTTATTGATCATCTTCTAATCTCTTGCTTTTCAAATTTGAGTTACCTGCCTTGATGTGTCTAGACATTTGGGGATTTCAACTCTTGTTCTCTGAAAGAGATTAATAGTCCTAGTAAAAATTTTTTTCAGGGCATAAAAATAAGGATTGATGAAGATAGCTATAAAATAATTAAGTTTATTGAATAATGAAAATGACTGATATTTCTCCAAATTTGGTTTTCAAGGCAAACATGTCCCAGGTCAGGCAAGTGGGCCTGCTGGCCGCTGGATGTCAGCCATGGAACAAAGATGTATGTGCTGCCAATGGAGACAGGTTTGCATACTGTGCCACCCTGGCCATCTATATTTACCAGGTAAAATATTATGGATGCTTTTTGATTTCTAATTTTATTAGGTAAAATTAATATTTAATACATATTTTAAAATCCCTGTTATAGGAAAGGCTTAAGTACTGTAATTTAATTGATATTTATATTTTGTTGCTGTTTATACTATATTGGTTTTACAATTCAAGCTTTTAAAAAATGCTTGTATCATAGTTTCAGATTGTTAGAAAAATCTTAATTGATTTCATAAACCTTTATGTGCTGTTCATCAAACAGAATTTCTTCAAGAATTAAAAGCTTCCAATCTGTGAGTGGTGAGCAATTAGAATCTAATGCTTTTAAAATATATTTCCATATAACTCATTGGAATTCATTTATTCATTTGTTTCAGACTTTGCTCAGCAGCATTTCATATGAGAAAATCATCAGTTGAAGAATGTGGGTCATCCATTAGAGATCATTATATTAAAAACATTACAGATATAAAATATTTTGAGATATTCTTGAGATTCAAAACTTTACAACTCCCGTTTTTTCATGTCTGAACTCCATCCAGACCTCTCTCATCAGTTCCCAATCTATAGAGCCAATGGCCTTCTGAATTGTCCCAGTTATAAGTGCCATAAGCATCTTAAATCCAGGTCCATCTTTCTCCTCAAACCTGGAGTCAACATTTCAGTGTGAGCAGCTAACCACTTACCTGAACCACAGATGTGAGGGTTAGCTCTCTTAGGCTCCTCCTTCTCACCTCCTATCCTGTAGGTAACGAGGAGTGATCCTAGCATTTTGTACCTTTATAAAGCCTTCTCACCTAAACTATTATAATAGTCTCTTACTATCCTCTTCGCCTCTACTTTGACTCCCTCTAATTTATACATTAGTATAGTCAGTCATCTGTAATGCATATCTGCAATTTTCAATCTTCAGCTGCTCCTCGTTCCTTCATATTAACATCCAAACTTCATAGTGTGACATTGTTTTGCAATGTCTTTCTCCATCTCCTCTCACCTTGTGCCCTGGGCAGACCATGCTAATTGTATTTTCCAAAACATCTCAGACTCTTTTATATCTTGCCTTTGTTTACACTAATTTTTCCATTTGCCTGTGTTGCCTGTTCAGAGAGTGTTTTCTCATCTTTCAAATCTCAGCTCAAGTGTATAAATTCTTTTCCGTATTCTGCTTTTTCCTCTTTCCCATTAGCAAAGGACCTTAGAAAACGGACTGCCTCTCTGCCTGCTTCCCTTTACCAGAATAAGTCTTCCTCACCTTTGATTTCTCAAGTTACTCTGTACTCTCTGGAATTTGATAGATACTCGTTAAATACTTTTTGAATGATATATTTTTTGTTGTTTTGAAACACCAGTTCATTTCAGTTAATAGTGAAAAAGATGATTGCATTATTCTGGAATAAAAATCCTTTTAATTACCAATAGTGTAGTTTATTGAAAATTTAGGAAATAATAGCATTAATCTATAAACCCATTAATTTTACACAGTTTCAAGTTAGATTTTATGTAGTCCATTACTCAAGGTTATAGAAACACCGAGCAATCAACCTCAGTTTCAGTATAAGTCATATTTTTTCACTTCCCATTGCCCCATGGAGAAGACAGCAGCAAGCCTGCTAATCGCTCCCTTTTTCCTCCCATCTGCCTCCTTTACACTTTGCATGTCCCCATAAGCTTCTCACTCCCAAAGGTCTCCTACAAAATTTCTCTCTTAGTCTTAAGTCCCTAACTTCTTGTCTTACTTCCTTTTAGAGAAGAAGAATGTATCAGTCTAGGTAAACTGTTCCTCCAAGGAGTAAGGACAGTCAGAGAATGGACGAAGGCAGCACTTAATTTTTTTTATGTTCGCATGTGTCTTAAGTTTTATGATGATATTTTATGACTTGAATATTTAGGAAGATTGAGCTAAAATTATTAATATAAAAAAACCTATGAAGAAAATGTATGAGTCAGTAAAGACTGAAACAAATTAAAAATCACCCTGATTTAGAAATTAAATAAACTCAGGTGATAGTTCATTACAGAGTTCACTGTAAAACCTTGTTTCAAAGTATGCAAATGGAAAATTACATTTATATTAAATGGTGACATTAACATTCAACTTACATTAATCAGTATTTTTTAAATGTCATTGTCTAAGTTGAAGTGCTTTGAAAATTATGCTACATAAATATAAAATGTTATAGTTATTTCCAAAGGGAATAGTTATTAAATCATACCTGGGGTTAATGTACAGAGTCTGATAGTCTGTCACAGTCTGTATAATGATGCCGAGGTATTATCACATCTGTCTGAACTGTTAAATGATACTTGTAAATGTGGTAAGAATTTTTCCTTTGACCATTGAATTGTAATGCAATAATATATTGTATTAACTACTCTAAAAATGATTTATGGTCCAACTCAAAGTAATAGTACAGACTCATAATACTGAATTGTAAATATAATAGGAATGTATTAATAAATTAATCCCTGTAAGTATTCTATATTGTGCTTAAGATACTGTTTGGATGATTTGTATAGTAAAGCCAGTGAAGATCATTGATTTGCAACATAGCTTCTTCATGTATTTATAGACTCTTCCACTGAATTTCTAACTTATGTAGCAGTTTTTTCTGTTAGATACATTAGACACACTCACAGTATTTACCATAGGTAAACTTAAATCACTGAATAACTTAAAACTTACAAATCTATTCCTAAATGTACAGAAAATGTACTTACATATTTAAGTAGGCCAACTTAAGATTATGATAACTGCAATACTAATCAGATGAAAACTCCACTGGTACTTGGTTATCTCTAATAATATTTTCATCTGAAGTTGTTCAGGAATAGCTGAAGTTCAAATAGTAAGAGATACAGAAATTATAGAAGGGAAAACCTTAGGAAATAATTAGGTCATTTGTCAAAATTTTATATAAAGATGTTTGCTACAGCATTTTTTGTGATAGCAAAAGTTAAAAGTTGCTTAAATGGTAAACAATAGCATAATGGCTCATTTTTTTTCAATAATATTAACTGAATCTCTTCTGTTGGCCAAGTATCACTAGGCACTAGGAATGAAACTATGAACAAATCAGGCAAATTCTTCTCATTGAATTCATATTCTTAGTAAGGACGGGGGCAGGGAAGGGTCATTAAACAAACAAATAAATAAATAAGTGTTGCAGGAAGAAATGTGTTCTACAAAGGATATAAAAACAGGTAATATGTTAGAGTCATTTACACCAAAAACAAAAGCAACGAAAACAAGTGGGACTGCATCAAACTAAAAACCTCTGCACAGCAAAGGAAATCATCAACAAAATGCAAAGGCAGCCCACTGAATGGGAGAAAATATTTGCATATAATATATCTGATAAGAGGTTAATATCCAAAACATATAAAGAGCTCATACGATGCAATACCAAATTAAACAAATGATCTGATTAAAAAATAGGCAGAGGATCGGAATAGACATTTTTCTAAAGAATATTTACAGATGGACAACAGACACATGAAAAGAAGTCTCAGCATCACTCATCACCGGGGAAATGCAAATCAAAACCACGCTGAAATATCACCATATACGTATTAGGATGGCTATTTTCAAAAAGACAAGGCATAACAAATGTCAGGGAGGATGTGGAGAAAAGGGAACCCTTGTGCACTGTTGATGGGAATGTATATTGGTGCAACCACTATGGAAAACTCTGTGGAGGTTTCTCAAAAAATTAAAAACAGAACTACCATATGATCTTGCAATTCTGCTTCTGAGTGTTTATGTGAAGGAAATGAAAGCACTAATTTGAAAGGATACATGCAGTCCCATTTTCACTGCAGCATAACCGAGACATGGAAGCAACCCCAGTGTCCATTGATGGAGGAACGGATAAAGAAAATGTGATCTGTATATGCATACAATGGAATACTATTTAGCCATAAAAAGAAGGAAACCTTGCTATTTGCTGCAACATGGATGGATCTTGAGGGCATTATGCTAAGTGAAATATATCAGAGAAAAACAAATACTGTATGATCTCACTTTTATGTGGAATCTAAAACAAAACAAAACTGAATTCATAGATTCAGAGAATAGATTGGTGGTTGCCAGAGGTGGGGGTACAGGGGGTGAAATGGGTAAAGGGAGTCAAAAGGTACAGACTTTCAATTACAAACTAAATAAGTCATGAGGATGCAATGTACAGCATGTTGAATGTAGTTAATAACACTGTATTGTATATTTGAAAGTTGCTCAGTGAGTAGATCTTAAAATCTACCACAAGAAAAAAAATTATAACTGTGTGTGGTGATTGTTAAGTAGGCTTATGTGATCATTTAGCAATATATGCAAATATCAAATCATTATGTTGTATACCTGAAACTAATATTATATGTCAATCATATCTCAATTTAAAAAAAAGGATAGAGTATGGGACAGGTTTTGGGGTGGGGGTGGGTGCGTAAATTTATTTAGGTACTGTGGTCAGAAAATACCTTTGTAAAGAGGCCTTTTTGAACTGAGACCTGGACAGGAAAGAATGAATAACCATGAGCAAATCGATGGGGAGAGCATTCAAGGCCAAGGGAACAGCAAACATAGGCTTTAAAGCAGAAATAATTTTGCTGTAATAGAAAAACAAGAAGGTCAGAGTGGACAAGCAAGAATGCTATACCAAGTGAGCCTTGCAAATAGCAGAGTTTCATAATCGAAGGGCATCGAAGGCCGTGTTGCAGTTAGGATTTTACTGCAAGTATATGGTTGAAGAAAGAATGGTGTAATAAATAGTTAATACAATAACGATTTGAAACACTCTTCCATAATACTTTGAAAGGTTCATTATTAAAAGGAAAAGCCAGGTACAACAAAATGGCATATACTATATAATCTCAAACATGTTGAAAATGCTAGAACGAAAAATTCACTGATTAATGGCACATTTACAAAGGAAATAGGAAAATTGGCTATTTCTTTTTTTCGCTTACATACAAGACCACAACATAATGCCCCATCCAAAAAGCAATAAGAGAAAATGGGCCCAGTGATATTGCTCTGCAGACTTCAGACATCTTAATAATATAATAATGAGCAATTGGTTTATTTAACCCAATTTTTTTATTGAAGTATAGCTAAGTCAATGTTAAATTAGTTTCAGCTGTACAACATATTGATTCAGCCATTCTGTGCATTACTCATGGTCATGACGTCAAGTGTCGTCAACATCTGTTACCTTACAGTGTTTTTACAGTATTGCTGTCTATATTCCCTATGCTGTACTTTTCATCTCCATGAATTATTTATTTTATAACTGGAAGCCTGTACCTCTTAATCCCCTTTATCTATTTCACCTATCCCCCCACCCATCTCCTCTCTGGCAACCACTATTATATTCTCTGTAGTTGAGTCTGGTTTGCTGTCTTGTTTGTTTTGATTTTTAGATTCCACATGTAAATGAAATGATATTTGTCTTTCTCTGACTTATTTCACTTAACATGATACCTTCTACCTCCAATCATGTTGTCACAAATGGCAAAATTTCATTCTTTTTTGTGACTGGGTAATATTCTATCACACACACACACACACACACACACACACACACCTTTTTTTTTTTTTTAAGATTTTATTTATTTATTTGAGAGAGAGAATGAGAGAGAGAGCACATGAGAGGGGGGAGGGTCAGAGGGAGAATCAGACTGCCTGCCGAGCAGGGAGCCCAATGCGGGACTCGATTCCGGGACTCCAGGATCATGACCTGAGCCGAAGGCAGTCGCCTAACCGACTGAGCCACCCAGGCGCCCCACACACTTCTTTATGCATTTATCGATGGGTACTTGAGTTGCTTACATATCTTGGCTATTGTAAATAATGCTACAATAAAAAATAGGGGTACACATATCTTTTCAAATTAGTGTTTTCATTTTCTTTGGGTAAATACCCAGTAGTGGAATTACTAGATTATGTGGTATTTCTATTTTTAATTTTTTGACGTACTTCCATACTGTTCCCATGGTGGCTGTCCCAATTTACATTCCCACCAATAGTCTTTTTCTCCACATTCTCACCAACACTTGTTATTTCTTGTGTTTTTGATCTTAGCCATTCTGACAGGTATAAGATGATACCTCATTGTGGTTTCAATTTGCATTTCCCTGCTGATGAGTGATGTTGAGTAATGTTGGCCATGTGTATGTTTTCTTTGGAAAATGTCTATTTAGGTCTTCTGCCCATTTTTAATCGGATTATTTGTGAGGTTTTTTGGTATTCATTTTTATAAGTTCTTTATATGTTTTGGATAGTAACTCCTTACTGGATATGTCATTTGCAAATATCTTCTTCCATTCCATAGGTTGCCTTTTCATTTTGTGACGGTTTCCTTCACTGTGCAAAAGCTTTTTAATTTGCTGTAGTCCCAATAGTTTCTTAGCCTAAATTTTTTCATTTAAATCTATTTGAAAAATTACAGAAAAAATATCCCAAAACCAAGGGGTTTTTCTTCATAAATAGATATAGTTCTAAAAATATAATAAAGCTCTGGGGGCGCCTGGGTGGCTCAGTCGTTAAGCGTCTGCCTTCAGCTCAGGTCATGATCCCAGGGTCCTGGGATCGAGCCCCACATCGGGCTCCCTGCTCAGCAGGAAGCCTGCTTCTCCCTCTCCCACTCCCCCTGCTTGTATTCCCTCTCTCGCTGTGTCTCTCTCTGTCAAATAAATAAATAAAATCTTTAAAAATATATATAATAAAGCTCTGAATTATTATGTACATTTAAATGTACATTTATTTTTACTTGTTTTAAAATTGTTTATTTCAATTCTCTTATTTTTAAAAACTGATCTTTTTTCTGCTCATCATCACTTATCAGAGAAATGCAAATCAAAACTACAGTGATATCTCACCTCACACCTGTCAGAATGGCTAAAATAAAAAAGCACAAGAAAGCGAGAATGTGGAGAAAAAGGCACCATCATGCACTGTTGATGGAAATGCAAACTGGTGCAGCCACTGTGGAAAACAGTATGGAGGTTCCTCAAAAAGTTAAAAATAGAACTACCCTAGGATCTCTGGATCACGCCAATGGGTATTTACCCAAAGAATACAAGAACACTAATTCAAAGGAATGCATGCACCACTATGATTATAGCAGCATTATTTATAATACCCAAACTGTGGAAGCAGCGCTAGTGTCCGTTGATTGATGAATGGGTAGAGAAGAAGTGGACCATATATACAATGGAATGTTATTCAGCCGTAAGAACAAATGAAATCTTTCCATTTGCAACAACATGGATGGAGCTACAGAGTATAATGCTAAGCAAAATAAGTTAGAAAAAGACATATACCATATGATTTCACACATATTTGGAATTTAAGAAACAAAACAAGCGAAGGGGAAAAATAAGAGGAAGAGACAAATCAAGAAACAGACTCTTAATTATAGAGAATAAACTGATGGAGGAGAGAAGGGTGTAGGGGGATGGGTGAAATAGATGATGGGGATTACAAAGTGCACTTGTGATGAGCACTGGTGATGTATGGAAGTGTTGAATCACTATATTGTACACCTGAAACTAATATAACACTATTAGCTAACTGGAATTAAAATAAAAACTTAAAAAAATGATTTGTTTATATTGATTGAATACACTTAACACTTGAAAGTAGACCAAGGCTTGAAATGTGTTCATATCATGTTATTAGGTGTACTAATTTTCATGTATGTAGCTTTTTAAAAATGTGATTATTAATGAAAAGTGTGTTATCTAAAAAGCACTGAAAATGTCTTATTTATATATTTTTTTTAGTTGGATCACCGTTATAATGAATTCAAACTTCACGCAATTATGTCTGAACATAAAAAAACAATCACAGCTATCTCTTGGTGTCCACATAACCCTGATGTGTTTGCAAGTGGCAGTACCGATAATTTAGTGATCATTTGGAATGTTGCAGAACAAAAAGTCATTGCTAAGCTCGACAATACAAAAGGTATATTTATAACTGGGGTTTATTTTACTAAATGATTTTAGATTTTTAAAATTTATTTGACAGAGAGACAGCCAGAGAGGGAACACAAGCAGGGGGAGTGGGAGAGGGAGAAGCAGGCTTCCCGCGGAGCAGGGAGCCCGATGCAGGGCTCGATCCCAGGACCCCGGGATCATGACCCGAGCTGAAGGCAGATGTTTAACAACTGAGCCACCCAGGCACTCCAAAATATTTTTATTTTAATAAGCAAAATATTTTATTTAAATTAGCTCAGGTTTTAAAGTACTGCTTTTCAAACTTTCCAGTGGTAATCTATGTAAGAAATTTCATATCTTGACTCATTGTACATATATATAAAACTGAAACAAAATTTCATGAAACATTTATACTTAGTACACCGATCAGTTAAAAACAGTCAATACCAAATGATTTCATTAATAGGTAAATATAACAAAACTTCCCAAAATAAATATAAAAATAATTGGTACGATTTTCTTAATGAGACAATTGGTCTAGCCTGTTCATTACTCTATTCCAATCTGAAACATACACTGACAGTGTTACGCATGTAATCAGGGCCCTGCTGAGTTGGTTTCTTTCTTTTATTTTTAATTGGGTCAAGATAGAAAGTCCTAGTTCACACAAGTAGGTCTTAGTGAATTGAATATTATTACACTCTTTCTAGCTAGCCTCTTACCCCATGATAATGATGAAGTTACCATTTTTCTGTGTTAGATGTCGCAATAATTCAGTCCCTTTTTGAGTGCCAGGGGTGTCTCAGTTATTAATTATGATTTTGCAAGCTCCTGCTGGATGTGTTTTTCATGGCGGTTGTTCCTCTCACAATTACTGGTTATAACTTTGAGACAGAAAACTGAGATGTGACAGTCTCGCTAACTTTATTTTGTTCAGTTTCTTTATAATGTTCTTTTCGGTATGTAGCAACAATATTGAGAATTCATAGGCAATTATATGTAAATCTTGCTTCCCAGATAATAATAATGCCTTTTGGAACCTTTGGATATGCTCAGCATACTTAGTATATTTCTTTTTCCTTGTCTTTTCAAATTTAGGTCGTTAGGAATGTTGAAAATACCAGTAAAATAAACCAATTTTGTTACATAACTTTCATCTTAAAAAAAAAATTTTGCCAAACAAGTTTAATTTTTCAACTAGAAAAATGTGCATCTCATTCCCAAGCTCATATAATCTGCTGCTTATTTTCACTTGCAACAACCACTGAGCTTCAGTATTAGATAGTGTGCAGTGTGCTCCCATCTCTGAGCAAAAATTTTTTTAAAGTTATTCAGTGAGCTTCCATTCATGTAATGGTTTTCCTTCAGGTTTTCAATACATCAGTGAGAAAAAGCCAAAATACTTTTGGTACAAGGCTTTGTGATGTAGAAACAGCAATTGATAGCCTCAATCAAGATTTTTCATGTTTTTCTAGTCATACCTGTTTCTCTACCAATCACAAATCCTACAGGTTTTTCCATTATTGTTTTTAATGGTCAATAGTACATTTTCTCAATACTTTATATTCAGCTTTATGTGAAATTAATTTTAGGTAACACAATAAATACTCCTTAAATGCTACATGATGTCATTGTTCTTACAAAGTTATCACACAAAATCTATACTAGACTATAACTGCATAGCAACATTTTCTAAATGTTATGGTAGGTACAGATTAGACAGTATATTATTGTATTATCACCTAGTTTATCGACTGATTTGTCATCAAATACCATATGCATCACATCTTTTCATGATGGAAGAGTTTTTTATTCATTAGCTGTGTGCACCATAGCTTTTTTTGCCACAGAGGATACAATTAAATAAGACTTTTTCATTAGTTGAATCATTGAACATTATATCAAAAACTAATGATGTACTATACCTTGGCTAATTGAATTTAAATTAAAAAATAGCTAAATCCTAAAAAAAAAAAGGTTTTTTCATTAGCATTTGTAGAATTATTAAATAATTATAACAGTTTCGATCACTTTTACATATTTTTCCTTTCCTTATGTATCTTCCTTTCCTTTGAAAATTTTCAGAGGCTTTACAATAAGTTCCTCATGCCATTTCTAAATATCTTCTTACTTTGAAAATTGAAAGCTATATTTGCAAAAAAATTATGAATATTTTGGTTATTTTCATTGTAAGTAATTCCCTTTGAAATGTCTTAGACTCTGTTTCTTCTTTTCAGAATCCAGCTTAAGCAAAGTAGAAATTTGCATTTAGTCAACCTTTTATAAAAATCAATATTAGAAAAAAAAAATCAATATTAGAACTTGAACTTGCCTCTGTATTTTTTATTTCATTATTCTGTTTTCCACAGTAATAAAAATTTTATTTAAAACAAGTATTAGTTTGTTTAAATATAAAATGTTAAAATTATCATAAGGTTGAAAAATATCCCACTTGATAATATCCTTTCAGAAAAAACACCCCAAAACATTGTTCCCAATGGATAATAGTACTGCCTACCCATCTTAGAATATTTTGGGGAGAATTAAATGAGTTGATATTTTACAGAGTTCTTGGAAGTACTTAGAAATAATAAACCATTATAGAAGCCTTTTCTGTTTCAACCAAATGACATTGTTTCTGGTCCCTTCTCTTCCTTGCTGCCTCTCTGGAGACATGCATTCAGAGAGCCCGTGTTCTAGTGGCTTTCTTCAGGGGTGCGATGGTGGTTTGACCCATTCAGAGTATCTCATCCCTTATTGGGAAATTCTACTTCTGTTAATGTATTCTAAAACCACATATATTTTTTAAAGATTTTATTTATTTATTTGACAGAGAGATAGGTAAAGAGCACAAGTAGGCAGAGCGGCAGGCAGAGGGAGAGGGAGAAACAGGCTCTCCACTGAGCAGGGAGCCTGACGCGGGGCTTGGTCCAGGACCCTGGGATCATGACCTGAGCTGAAGGCAGCAGCTTAACCGACTGAGCCACCCAGGTGCCCACCATATCAGCTTTTTATTGGCCTTATTCATGGACACATTCATTCCTTCTATAAATATTTATGGAGTTACCATTTTATGTCAGGCCCTGAACTAGGCATTAGGCTTCTGGTTTCTGCCTCTTGGAGCATTAAGGACACAAATTGAATTTACTGTCAATGAACAACTTTCAACTCTGTATCTTTGTTTATAGCACTTCCTCTTCCTGGGAAATACTACTTATCCCATACATTAAACTCTGCTGCTTCCTCAAAGTATAATTCAAATCCAGCTTCTTTCCAAGACAGTTGCCCAACAGTTCACAAACCTTTCTGAATGTCACAATCATTTGGAAAACCTTGTTTTTGTTTTTAAGATTTTATTTATTTGACAGAGAGCATGAGCACAAGCAGGGGAAGCTGGAAGAGGGAGAAGCAAGCTCCCCGCTGAGCAGGGAGCCTGATGAGGGACTCGATCCCAGGACCCCGGGATCATGACCTGAGCCGACTGAGCCACCCAGGCACCCCTGGAATACGTTGTTACAAATAGATTCCTGGGCCCGAATTCCATATGAGCTGATGTGCATATTCAGTTTGCTGATTCTGATGGATTTGTTTAAAGTATCTGTGTTGGGAGATTCATAATCTCTGTCTTGAGTTATAAATTTACCATAACACTTATTTTATATATGATTTATTTGATCACAGTAATAGTGAGGGGAATACAATTAACTTTTGTATTTCTTCTGTAGTTTAAAAGGGTCTTTTACATGCATGATTATATTTCCTTTCTTAATATTCATGTGGAATAGGTGTTCAGCTATTTTTGGTTATATCCATTTTATAGATGAGAAGACAGGTTTAAGAGGTAAAATTACTTGTTTAGTTCATCTGAAGCAGCACTAAGATTTGAATCTAAACCCTGATAAAACATAGATTGTAGCATTAATTTTATTGTTATTAAATCCCTATAGTTGCATTTAACTTTTCATTTATATAATCCTTATCTTCCCAAGATATTATATTTATATCTTATATTTAAGATCCTTTAAAGCAGGAATTGTATACCATATTAACTTGTATACCCAGAATGTCTACGAGTCCACACAAAAACTTAGTAAGAATTTATTGCTTTACTATGTAGTTTCTGAAAGAAAAAACTCTATAAATGTTTGCATCTGTGAAGCATATTATGATAATTAGTAGTTTTAAACCTAATGAGGTACTTTTCCTTTCATTATGGAAGCACCCTACATATGTTGCCTGTAGTCTTTAGGGTCACTTTATAAGTCCGACTCCCAACTAGGAAGGTAGTAATATTTTTTTAAATGACAAGCCTATTCTTATAGTTTAAGTTGCTTTAGAAATGTGCAATGGAAATACTATTTAATGGTACATCTTCTTCCTCACGGCTCTATTACGTATCTGTATTTTATTTCTTCTAGGGATGCCTGCCTCTCTTAGCTGGTGCTGGAATGCAGGTGACGCCGTGGCCTTTGTTTCCCACAGAGGACCACTGTTCATTTGGACCGTCTCAGGCCCAGAGAGTGGGGTGACTGTGCACAAGGAAGCACATGGCTTCTTGTCTGATATCTGTATATTCAGATGGCACACCCAGAAAAAGGGGAAAGTTGTATTTGGTCATATTGATGGAAGTCTGTCAATTTTTCAGCCAGGTAAGAATTTAATTTAGTCAGGTTTCTTTTTCTTACCCTATGTGATTTCTTGTTTACACAGCATACAGCCAAAGTTCACAATATTTTAATTTTAAAATAATAGTTGTGCAAATAATATCCAGCACCATGAAGTAAGTTTTATTGTAATATATTTAACTCAGCTGTGCAGATTGTACTTTGAGTTAACCCAAATCCAGTCATTTGCCCCATATTTTTACTTTAAGTCAATTGTTTATTTCTGTACATTTACTAAGAAAAATGACCCAAATGAATTAAGGACATACAGCAGAGGAATATGATGACTTACTAATACTTCTCAAAAATATTTTCCCACCTGTTTGTAAAATACCATTGTGATATCATAGGTCCTTAGCAAAGACTTTGAACTTGAGATAGAAAGGAACAATAAATCTTTGGATTCCCCCATCAGTTACTTAATCTAGCTGAATGAACGGGTCTGAGGAACTAATTTATGTTTATTTTTTCAATTTAAACAATGATAAAATGTGTAATGGGGAGATCTGAAAATTACCAGAATAGCTCTCCACTCAAAAGTAGTATGGCTACCATTTGAGAAACATGCTTTTAGCCATCTGGCATCTCTGTTGATGTATGTGACTCCTGACTTGCTAGATAGATGGATAAAAGTGCTTTTTAGGACTAAGATCACTACTTTCACAAAATGTATCACATCCAATTTATCTGAAACTAATAGAAGAAAAAAGAAATTGAAGTTGAACAGAAGAAATTATAAAAATTTGAATAAATATTTCTTAAATCTTTCTAACATTAAAAAAATGATATATATGATAATTATATATGATTTCATGGATATGTGGAATTTTAAGAAACAAGGCAGAGGATCATAGGGGAAGAGAAGAAAAAATGAAACAAGATGAAACCAGAGAGGGAGACAAACCATAAGAGATTCTTAATCTCAGGAAACAAACTGAGGGTTGCTGGAGGGGAGGGGGGTAGAGGGATGGGGTGGCTAGGTGGTGGACATTGGGGAGGGTATGTGTTGTGTAAGACTAATGAATCACAGACCTGTACCCCTGAAACAAATAATACATTATATGTTAATTTAAAAAATATGTCAAAGGTGATGGGATATCACTCCCTGATTATATTATATAGTAAAGATGAAGAGATTTTTTTCAGATGTAAAAATAAAATGATATATAAAACATTGATATTTTGGTGCCATTTTATCTCAAATACATTTCAAACAGGATCTACTGTTTTACTTCGTAAAGAAAGATAATAATTATACTTCTTTGCCACCTCCCCTCTGCTCTTTGTGCATATCCTCTTGTTCCTTCTGGTTATACTAATGTAACTTGGGGAGAGTTTTATCTGTTTGTTTTAAGTTGGAGTGGGGAGGGATCTGTGCTTGTTTTCTGCTTCATTTGGATTTGTTGTCTCAGACACCCCCACCCAATCTGTTCTGTCCTCTGCATTGGGAGAAAATTCTGTTTTATAGTTGGTCATTAGGCTCATGGTTAAGTGACCTCATTCACAGACTTTCTCTGTTTGATCTGGTGCATACCACTTCTTTTCCCTCCTGAGCTCTTGATCTACAGCAGTCTTGCTCCGTCCCGGGGCGGGGGGATTTAGGGACAGTCAGGATGGCTGTGTGCTGTGTGTTTCCTCCTCTTGATTCTCTGCGGTCTGGGGGTGTAACCAGATCTTGTTAGGGACTCCCCACTACTCCCCAGCCAGCCTGCACCCAGAGATTTCATAAGGATTGTGATACTTTCTTTTTGAGGAGTCTGTGTGCTGCTGAGCTCTCAAGAGGATAATGAGGAGTGTGCACTTACTTTGGTCCAAATTTCATTCTAGATATTACTCATATTTCATAATTTGTCACTGTGACCATCTCTTTTTCACTGACTATGGCTTTCTTTTTTTGCTTTATTATTATTATTAGGCATTTTTTTAATTAGGTATTTTTGAATGTGTTAAGTCCTAAGACATGGAGACATTGTATCATGTATCTAAAATATAAAACATTGAGACATTTTATGCTTATTCTGGCATTGAAAGGATAGGGAGGCATAAAGACCTCCTTTGCCCTTTGTGTCTCCCTTTTGTGGGTTTAAGTCAGAGTGGAATGTATTATATTTCAACATCTGACCTATGACTTCCAGAAGAGGCCATCATTTTCCCATAACTCATCTTCCAGTTATTAAATGAAGTAGTTTGTGCATCTCTACCCGTATCAATCAAGTGTTATTTTTATGGACCCACACATGGATTCATTTACTAGGGCTTACCCTAACAAAGTTCCACATACAGGGTGGCTTAGATCAACAAATGTGTTGTCTCGCAGTTCTAGAGACCAGAAATATGAAATCAAATTGTCAGCAAGGCCCTCTGAAGGCAACAGACCTGTCTCTTAGCTTCTGGTCCTTCCTTAGCTTGTGGCAGGCCTAGCATCAGTCTTCACATGGCATTCTCCCCGTGTGCATGCAGGTCTCTGTGTCCAAATTTCTCTTTTATAAGGACACAGTCATGCTGGATTATGGTTCACCCTCATGACCTCATCTTAATTTATCATCTGCAAATACCCTATTTCCAAATAAAGTCCCATTCACAGATCCTTGGAGGTTGGGACTTCAACATCTTTTGGGGGGATACAATTCAACCCATAACAACCCCGTACAGACTTGCTGGCCTCATTTATTCCATAGGATGTTTAGCAATGAATATATACAAAACATTAGGGAAGGTATAATCCTGCCATGTATTTTCCTTTTGCATATACATGAGCTAACGGGTCATAAAGGAAATACTACTTTTTATTCTGATGTTACATTCTGCATTGCGAGTTTGAAGCTTTGAGACTGTTAGCATTAATACTGATGTTATGCTTTTTACTTTTCCTAAGGAGTGGTCACCTTTATTGGCACAACAGATTATTCTATCTCTATGTAACAAGATAGAATTTATGTCCTCCAGGTTCTTGCAGGAGCCTAAGACCTCAAGCTCTCTGCTGTCCGGTCTTCATCTCTCTAGGGAAAAAAAGGAAATATTCACGGAGGTGATGTTGCTGCCTTTTATGCCTTCTCCCTTTCAGTCTGAAAAGCACCACTTTATTCTATATTTGTGTATTAGATTTTCATGTAAAAATTCACCAATGAACAGAGGATTCTAGAGCCAAAATCACTAGAAAACTACTCTAGCTATTTTAAAATTATAGTTTTGGACAAAGCTAGGTCATCAGAAATTTTTTTTATCTTCATAATAGAAATGTTTTCATTGAATTGATTTTTGTGTTATTCCAAGGATGTGCATGAGTCAAATTTGCATGGTTTTATTTTAGAAATGTTGATGATATTCCCTGTGTCATACTGCATTCCCTTTTTGAAAACACACAGGAGACCTGTAATTTTGGTCTCAGTTCTGGGAAAAGTGTTTCTCCTGAGCACTTTTTTTTTTTTTTTTGTCTTTTTGTTTTATTTTTATCCTATGGGCACGGTGAGTTATGTAACCTTTCATGATTTTTTTCTTCTTTGCTTTGGCCACTGGTTTCAAAATCAAAATTTGAACAGCTATGTGGATTATATACTACCTCATTATTTCATTTTAATTTATTTTTAATTTTTTTTCATTATTTCATTTTTCAACCCCAATTTTCCCTTGCCCTGGTTTTTGGTTATGGTTTTTTGGTTTTGTTTTAAATTTTATTTATTTATTTGAAAGAGAGAGCAGATAGAGAATGCATACAAGGTGGGGAGGGGCAAAGGGAGAGGGAGAAGCAGACTCCCCGCGGATCAGGGAGCCCGATGTGGGACTCATTCCATGACCCCAGGATCATGACCTGAGCCAAAGGCAGACCTTAACTAACTGAGCCACCCAGGCGCCCCTAGTTTTTGTTTTTTGTGCAGAAATTATCAACCTTACCTTCTTATTGACTTATTCTTCTCAAATGCTTCTGTCGTATCTGACAACACAAGTTGCCTGATATTTGTATAATAAAATAGAGGGCGCCTGGGTGGCTCAGTCGGTTAAGCGTCTGCCTTCGGCTCAGGTCATGATCCCAGGGTTCTGGGATCGAGTCCCGCATCAGGCTCTCTGCTCTGTGGGGAGCCCGCTTCTCCCTCTCCTCCCCACTTGTGCTCTCTATCTCACTATCTCTGTCTCTCTCAAATAAATAAAATCTAAAAAAAAGTTTTTTCAAAAGAAAAAATAAAATAGAACATAAATAAAAATAAATAATATAAAATAATGAAAGTATTATCAGCTGTTCTAATGGTTGGCTGTAAAATTTTATAGATTTAGTTTTCTATTTTTTTTTAATTAATTAATTTTTTTTATTTAAAGATTTTATTTATTTATTTGACAGAGAGACACAGCGAGAGAGGGAACACAAGCAGGGGGTGTGGGAGAGGGAGAAGCAGGCTTCCCACCAAGCAGGGAGCCCGATGCGGGGCTCGATCCCAGGACCCTGGGATCATGACCTGAGCCGAAGGCAGACGCTTAACGACTGAGCCACCCAGGCGCCCCTAGTTTTCTATTTTTTATAATAAAAATGTTGTTACTAGACTGAACAGAAAACCGTGGCTGTAATTCATAATCATTTTGACTAAGCATGGGCTTTCAAGCAACATGATTTAGATACCATAGCATTTGCATTGCAGATTTTCCCACGTTTGTGTTAGTGGGTTGTTTTTATTTTTTTTCCACATTCTGGAATATTTTTCATAAACCATTGACGTTAACTGGCACATGCAGATACCTGAAAATTACTTAAGAAATGGCTTTAGTATAACTTAGGTTGATCATTTTTCGGTCTCTCTCTGACTTGTAATGATTTGTTGTATTAATATTACTGTTTGTTAGATCAAATAGCAATTTAGCAGATACTTATTTTGGGAAAGAAGAAGCAAACTTTTCTCGATGAGGATTTCAGGAATTTGATAAAGCCAAATAAAAGAAACATCACATGTACCTTCTATGATTTTATATGCAAAAATTCTAAATAAAATGTAAGATCAACATCATAAAGAATAATGTATTTTGACAAATTTAATCCCAACCCAGAAACTGTTTAAGGTTTTCAGTTCATTTTATAAATAGCTTATAAATCCAAGGAAATTTATTTTTTTGCTTTTATAATCTGATATGTTGAAAAACAGTATGTAATGGTGATATTACAGAAGGAGCTATGGTATCTCTCAGTTGGGTTATTGTTTAGTAAACACTTCTGGTGGCGTTTATAATCCTCAGGAGGAGTTGATTCTGTGAAGACTGTGGTCTGAATACCGTTGTCTTGCTGCCTTTCCTCGGAATGGGAGGCCGGTTCAGCAGAAGCATTTTTTCCCCCATTGCCAGTTGTGTCTAAATTTGGAAGGAACAAGAGGGTTGTTGGATAATCCTTTGCTTCATTTAATTCCACATGTTTTATGTCCCTATTTTTCTGGCCGCCTTATTTGTACTGGTTGTCGGGAGTGAGTTATGCTTATGAGCACTGCTGTGATGCATGAGGAAGGGGGGACCGTAAATATTGATATGCTGCTTATAACAGGCCTCACTGTTCTTAGCACTTGAAGTGACTAACTCATTCTTTTACAAAACTCTACGAGCTAAGTATTGTTATGTTCTCCATTGTACAAATAAAACACTGAGCGCACAAAGATTCAGTGTCTTGTCCAAGAGCACAGAGCTAGTCAGTGGTGGAATGAGGCTGTGCACCCAGGCAGTCGGCTACAAAGTCTGTGCTTTTAACCACAACAGGGTGTTCCTCTTGGTAAGCACTTCCCTATCCCCACGCTGCTGCAACTCGGTGGAAATTGTAGTTGATGACATGAGCCTGGGTATTGTTTATGTGCGTCTTTTTCTTTTGGCATTTCAGTAACATTTAGGGCACCAGAGATGGCCAGAGCAGAGCAGTTCAGTCTGACTTTCATCTCATCCCCCTGCACTCCTGTGTCACTTAGGACCTCTGCACACAAAGGCCAGATCTCTGTTCCCAGTACTCTCAGAGACCAGGGATGTGCAAAGAGGAAATTAGTATGACCTCAGTTGTTGATTTTCTTTTGAGCATTTTGTTTAAAATCTTTTTCTATATATTTTAATAGGTAATAAAAGTCAGAAACATGTTCTGAGACCTGAATCTCTTGAAGGGACAGATGAGGAAGATCCAGTGACAGCCCTGGAATGGGACCCACTGTCTACCGATTATCTCCTAGTGGCTAATATGCATTTTGGAATTCGCCTGCTAGATTCGGAATCACTTTATTGCATAACAACATTTAATTTTCCCAGTGCAGCAGCTTCTGTTCAGTGTTTGGCCTGGGTTCCCAGTGCTCCTGGGACGTTTGTAACTGGGGGTAAGTTTACCCTATTCCCCAAAGTTTTAAATATGTGTTTATTCTCTGAGTCAGGGAAGTTATAGTCTTTTATTGGTTAATTTTGTATAAAATGTATTAATACTCAATACTATCATTTATTATAGTAAATGCCTAGTTTACTTTTATTTATACTGTATGTCATTAACATAATGACAAATAAATATGAAATTAAGGCCCAGTTTTCCAGGTTTCTGGTTATAAATTGGACTGTATTGTGTATGTGCACACATGTGCTCAGGTTTTTGTGTTTGTGTGTAGAAGACAAAGATAATTCAGTTTCAGTCATGGAAGGATGACAGTAAAAGTACTAACTAGAAAAACAGTTGATCTAGATGGGAGCTCTGTTAGCCTCACTGATAATTTGGACAGTCAGTGACCATGAGTACCTAATTAGACCAAGGCATTTTCTATCTAAGTTGGAAATGAAAGTGGGGTTTATCATCATGGCTTGAAAGGAAGCTCCTTCTTGGTTTCCCAGTCATGAGACAATTAGTAAAGCTAAGAAGTGACAGGGGATGGGAAGATAAGTGCACTTAAGCTAGTAATTAGAAATTAAATAACTCCTTCTACTGGTTTCTTAGGATGCAAGAGAGAGGTCTCTGAAAGACTTGAGTACTTTCAGCTACTGTATAAATACTTCCCATATTTGCTTAATGTGAAATAACAGAGTCTTTATCCTCACAACTGTCTTGAAGAAATTCTTTACTTCTTTAAGCACTTACATTACTCATGGATATAGATGGAGTCTTACGTAGCTTAATTGCCTGTCATTTTGTACGATATAATTAATGACAGGCAGGAACATTTAAAATATATTATTATTATTCCTGAGTTAAAATTCACATGCCATAAAACTCAGCATTTTGTTTTGTTTTTTAAAGATTTTATTTATTTATTTGACAGAGGGAGAGAGAGAGCACAAGCAGGGGGAGTGGCAGGCAGAGGCAGAGGGAGAAGCAGGCTCCCTGCAGAGCAGGGAGCCTGATGTGGGGCTCTATCCCAGGACCCTGGGATTATGACCTGAGCTGAAGGCAGACGTTTAACCGACTGAGCCACCCAGGCGCCCAAAACTTTGAAGCATATGGTTCAGTGGTGTCTGTAGTCACAAAGGTGTACAACCATCACCACGACCTCACTGTGGGACATTTTGTCATGCCCCCAGTAGACTCGGTAGCTGGTAGCAGTCGCTCTTCATGAACCCCTCTCCATGGCCCCAAGTGCACACATGTGTGTATTTAACTGCTAACCTACATTCTGTCTCTGTGGATGTACCTAGTCTGGACGTTCCATAGAAATGAAATCATTCAGTACAAGTGTCGGACTGACCATAAAGTTTTCAAGGTTCATCCATGTTGTAGTGTGTATGAATATTTCATTCCTTTTTATGGATGAATAATATTGCATTGTATGGATATGCCAGATTTTGTTTATCCACTTATCAGTTGACAGACATTTACCTTGTTTCCACTTTTTTGGTTTTTTTGCTATTAGGAATAATGCTGTGCTGAATGTTGGTGTAGAGGTTTTTGTGTGGACATAATGTTTATCATTCTGTTGGGTATATGTGTAGGAGTAGAGATGCTGAGTCATATGGTAACTGTTTAATCACTGGAGGAACTGCCAGAAAGTTTCCCAAAGCAGCTTCTATATAAGAGGTGGGATTTTCAGGAAGTGGGGGAGCTTTCTAGTTGGTTTTTTGGTATGTCAGGCAGTCTTGGTTGCAGGTGAGCAAAGGGGCAGTTTACGTACATTTCAAAAGACAAAATATTATTTAATGTTAGAGGTGCAAAGTTTTTTTGTAGCTGGCTTCCCTAGAGCAAAGGTGTCAGTGGGGTGCTTTTTTTGTGATCAGACTCTGATAATGATCTTTGTAGGGGGAAGCCGCCAAAGCAGACAGTCCTTAACCCTAGGAAAGGATTTGGAACAGAAAAAAGCAAAATAAGCCAAACATTTAAAGGATGAATAGCATTTCACCTGTTTCTTTGGGTTATTGTACGATATTGTTTGAAGAATGTTAGTAAGTGGTGCCAAAAATCTTGCAAGTTAAAGTTTTTGTTACTACTTTTGTGTCTGGGCATTTTATGTTTCAAATAAAACTAGTTAATATAATGCTTTTTTATTGATCTGACTAGATTCTCAAGTGGGGGTTTTGCGCATTTGGAATGTTTCAAGAACAACACCTATTGATAATTTTAAATTAAAGAAAACAGGGTTTCACTGCTTACATGTACTTAATTCTCCTCCAAGAAAAAAATGTAAGTAAAAAATCATCAACATTTAATATTTTAAAATGTCAGATTTACTGCTATCAAATAAAATGACTGATATAGTGATACACCAACTGAACATAGTAAAAAAATAAATTTACACTGTATGTTAGCCTACTGGAAATTAAATAAAAACTTGGAAAGAAAAAGAAAAAAAGAAACATACCAAATACTATATGCTACTGAAAAGCAGGTTTTAAAAAATGGCCTTTGACAATGTGTACTAAAGAGCTATCAAGGCCACATAATATCTAATATTACTAAGTTGAAAATATTTAGAGCCAAGTTATATTTTTAAAATGCTAATAAATGAGGATATTAAGATAATCTCAAATTATCTACATAGGGAAAATGAAGCAATGATTTTGGTGAAAATAAGAAATATCAAGAGTAATAGATCAAATAAAATTGATCTGAAATAGGAGACTTTATGTTTTAAGTGTGGCTCTTTTACAATCTGGAGGGTTTATAACAAAGTTGAAATAACCTAAATATTTGAAATATAGGATCTGGAACATATATTCCATGGTTGAATACCAGATGTCACTGATTAGTAGTTGCTATTTTGGATATTCTTTATTTTTGTCTACTTTTTTTCCTGATTACCTTTTATTGCTTCTCTAATCAAGAAAAAAATAATAAAATACACTTAAGCAAAAAAGGAAAGACTCTGGAATTTGGGGGGAGGTTTAGAATTTGAATTTTTCTTAAACATGGGATGACTGAAATTTTATAGATTCTCTTCTTTCTCGTATTTTTTTTTCTTATTACAAGAGTGGCCTCTGCCCATTAGAGGAAAAACCAAAAATATAAAGAAGCACATACCAATCTTATCATTATTAAAGCAAATCCTTTCAGGATAACTATTATTAGACATCTTGTTTTTTTCCTCCCAATTTTTTAAAGTAACAAAGTGTGAAATAAGAAAAATTATGTGAAAATGAAAAATTTTAGATGTAGACATACTCACCAAATCCTTTAAAAAGATAAATGACAGATACATAGGTGCGTATAAGGTATCAACACCACCCATAATGTCAACAAATTAAAATATTAGAGGAACCAGCCATGGAAGATGCTAATTTTAATGAAACTGTCAGCAGTATTTTATTGAACCAAATGCCTCTTTTGTTATTAGTAGTTTATGCTAGTTTGGACTTCCTGTCATTGTCAGATTCTGAGAAATGAGTGTTATCCAAATGAATGCAATAAGGAAGACTTTATTATATTTAGATCAAAAGAATTTACTGGGAAATATTCATCTCTGTTCTATGTAATTAATATAGATTGGCCTGATCATTTCCAGCAGTATCATTATTTTGAATTATGTTTGCAAGAGAATATTCACGTTCTAAGGAAAAACTTCTTGAGAGAAGACAAAAGACAAGACAAAGAATATACAGAGAGACATATTAATATAATTTAAAATTGAGAAATGGAAGTGAATGAACAGTGAAAGTAAACCCGAGGAAGAAGAGAGAAACATTGAGATGCAAATGTATGTCAGGCAGTTGTGATTCTTAATTTGGGTGCTAAATTACAGTGAATTACAAAGAACCTCAAAAAGAATTATTTTCATTGGATTGGAAATTAGTGGAAGAGAGTTATTAGCTTTAAAATAAAAACATTCTCATGCATGTTTGTGTGTGTAGAGGGGAAGTAAGCCATTAGTCAGCATTTTGAAAAAATGATTCTAATTAAAAAATAATCGTGCTGTGGTTTAATTTATGGGGCAATAAGAATCCAAATATTCACAACATACCATGGTTCCTCACTCACTAATTTTCATCCATTTTGCTGCACCTGCACTTTTATACATCTCTTCAAAATAACATCCACTTTTACATATACGTATGTATAATTTTTAGCCATGCTGCAGAATGACTTCTGTGGCAGAAGTTGTGGTTCTTGCCTCTTGGTTTACTGATATAAATTCTGGATAAAAGGAAACAGAGGGGCATCTTTATAAATTAACCCTGTGGTTTCATTCCAGCTTATGGGAAGCTGTTGGTGTAAATATTTACTTGTTTATTTTTTTCTTTTTTTAGTTTCAAGCCAGTCTTCAACTAAAAATCATTATATGTCCTCAACAAGCGAAGCAGTTTCACCCCCAACTTTGACACAGAATCAGGCATTTTCTCTTCCTCCCGGGCATGCAGTGTGCTGCTTCTTGGATGGTGGAGTTGGACTTTATGACTTGGGAGCCAAGAAGTGGGATTTTCTCAGGGACTTGGTATGTCTGCGGTCATTCCTTCTTTTATACACAACACTTATTTTGTGTTAGCTCATGATGTTTACTTTTACTTACATACCAAGATTGTTAAAGTTATTTTCGTAAAGAATTGTATGTTAGGGCTTTATCTTGGTTGGCTGAAACATTCTAGAATTATGTACAGAATGATGGATGATGAAACTAGGACAATTCTTAAAATTTTAAATTTTAAACTTCTTTCAATATTAATGTTTATTTAGCTTATGATTACTCTGCATGGTTGGTATTGTGTACACCACCTGGATCCTTCATATAGTACTGGAAAATTACATTGCTGTACTATAGTTTGGAAGCAAAAAGAGAAATAAATATTCTTTCAGGAGGAAGGACAAGTCCATCTCTGCCAGTTACTCCAAGCTTTATTGTTCATATGTGTGAAATGAACAAGGTTGGGTTCAGTGTTTTCTAAGATTTTCTAAGATTTATTGCTGTTATCAAATCAATACAGTGATTCTGTGATTCTGTAAACTTTTGTTCTCATGATCATTAAGCTTCCATATAAATTAGAATTCAACCTCACTGAGGACTCACGTTTTTGACTGATTTTGTTCTGTGCTTTAACCACCTAAAATAGTACCTGGCACATAGCAAGACTTTATTCAGTTTTGTTGAATGAATGAATCTGTGAATGAATGAAGGCATGCAGTAATGTATATTGTGTTGTAATTGATATTTATCAAGAATCAGCTTCTTTAAATCTCCCTATTTCGGACTGCATAAAAATGCCTTTTTATTTTTTACAGGTTTGCATTAGACTCATCTAGGCATTTAAAAAACTTTTAAGTGTTCGTTGTTTTTCTGTAGGAAAACTTAGAAAAGGAATATAGAGCTATACTTAACCCTTGTAAAATAATTGAGGGAAAGAAAGTAATACTGTATCATTTTAGGACAAATTTAATTTTGTCCTCGAGTGAAAAATTTGAAATATGGCCAAAAAATTTTTGTAACAATGTGTAGCTTATTTTTAAATATTCCTTTTGTAGATATTCTCTAGATTATTTCATTTTCTTTCCATGTAAACTTTTTATATAAACTCTTTTCCAGTGTGGTCAGCTCTCCTGTACTTCAAATTATCATTTACTTTCCAAAAAATTTATGAAAAGGAAGGGAGAAAAATATAAGAATACGTTTAAATCTATAAAAACTTATATTAGCAAAGAAGAAATCATGCAATCTAAGTTCAGTAGAGTTTCTATTGAGTGTGTGTCTTCATATTAAAATATTTTATTTAGAAAACTATGTAATTTGAGAGTTCTTATAAAAACTAAGATATTCCTTGATTCTAAATTATTTCAGTGGCTTGTTTTCACTTTAATAATGCCTGCCAGTCAGGGGCGCCTAGGTGGCTCAGTCATTAAGCATCTGCTTTCGTTCAGCTCAGGTCATGATCCCAGGGTCCTGGGACCGAGCCCTGCATCAGGCTCCCTGCTCAGCGGGAAGCCTGCTTCTCCCTCTCCCACTCCCCCTGCTTGTGTTCCCTCTCTCGCTGTGTCTTTCTCTGTCAAATAAATAAATAAAATCTTAAAAAAAATAAATAATGCCTGCCAGTCAGAAAAGATAGTGATTTTTTTTCCTTATACTTTTCAAAGAATAAAGTTGTTAGAAAATTTTGAACAAGACTAAAAATCAAGGCTATGCTGGGTTCTTCTTATTTCTGCCAAAATCATGAAGTTCTTTTGGAGTATGTCATTGGTATAAAAAAGAGAATATTTGCATTTAAGGACCTATAGTTTCAATTTCATCTTAGTCTTTTATTATATTTCCAGAATGACATAATAAATATTAATAGTTAATTGCTTTATGAATTTCTAGCATGGTATCCTGTATATGAATATCAGAAAAGATATGTTTTGCGTTCTTTTTCTTTTTTTAACATCTTTGTATTTAGTTGCGGATTGGAGGCATTGTGGTTGAATAAAATCTAGGTCTGTACAAAAGAGTATAGTAATAATAGCGCAGAGAACATTCAACCACAACAGTGATTCTCATTTTGTATATACATGTATATATACATATATAATGTATATATTTTTATATAAATATTTGGAAACTGTAGTACATATGTTACCTTGACTATACATCGTAGTTTGTTTATTAATAACATGAATCTTCCTCAGTAGTTGTGACTTCTCTACGCTGCATTCCTAGGGACATGTGGAAACGATCTTTGACTGCAAATTCAAACCTGATGATCCCAATCTTTTAGCAACAGCTTCTTTTGATGGCACTATAAAAGTCTGGGACATAAACACACTAACTGCTGTGTACACCTCCCCGGGTAATGAAGGGGTTATTTACTCCCTATCATGGGCCCCAGGTAAGAAGTGTTTTATTAAAATCAAGAGTGCAGTTAGATGACTCTCCTAACTTTTGTTTTCATTTGAATTATATTCTTCTCTCAAAGCCATCTTGCTCCAAATAATTGTAGGGGCAAATTAGTACCAACATATATGTTGGTTCCGTTTCTGTGGGGTTTTTGAATAAGCTGCCCCTGCCCAGGCACTTTGATTTCTGGACTTTTCTATATGACAAAATCATATAGAAAAACCACAGTCAATAAGGATGATCTTTTTGTTTGTTTGTTTTTAAATTTTTTAAAGTTTTTAAATTTACTTTTTTCATTATGTTGAGTTAGCCAACATATAGTACATCATACGTTTTTGATGTAGTGTTCAACGATTCATTAGTTGCGTATAACACCCAGTGCTCATCCCAACATGTGCTCTCCTTAATACCTGTCCCCCGGTCACCCCATCCTTAAGGATGATCTTGACCCATCGAATTTTAGCTGCATTTGTATAGCTATGATTTTCAAGGTATAACACATTTTATGGGACAAAAGTTTTCCTTAAAATTTTCATGTGAATCAAATGCATGAAAATAAAAAATATATGTATCTCTCCCTGACACATGTTTGTGAATATGAATGATTATATATAATCACAGTTCAATTTTGATCATGTAACTCGATATAAATTCTACCTTTGTAATATCGAAGAACTTTTATGCCAGAATAGGACCTTTTGTTTGATCTCAGAAAAATGCTACCTTTATACCTTCCCGTACTTAAAGGAGAAAAAAGATGTCCTTGAAACTTCTGACTTTTTTTAAAAAACATTATTTCCCTATATCATTTTGCACACCCAAATGAATTTTTCACTTTATAAAGTATATAGAGTGCTTTTCTTATTTGTCCTAGTGACAACATATTAATTTAAAAACCACATATAACCAGGATATAGCTTATTTTTTAGATCATCTTCTCATGCACAGGGATTTTTAGCCTTGAATTTATGGGCTGTTGGGGGGTTTTGATGTCTTCAGGGATGCTGGGAATCTCTTGGATTTTATGCATAAAAGTTTTAGCGTATGTGTGTACATGCCTGTGTCTGTCAAAGATTATCATAGGAATTGGATTTTCAGAGAGGTCTGTGATACAAAAAAGGCGAAGAACCTAGTGCTGTTTTATTTATCCCTCTTCTCCCACAATGTGGAGAGGATCCAGTAAAAGAAGATCCAACTCTTACTCTGACAGTAGTTGTTTCTGTAAGCAGAACATACTTAGGGCCATCATGGATACAAGGCCAATTAAAAAAAAAAGATACTTCACTAATTAAGAAGTGAGGCACGAAAAGAGCTAATCAGATCTCTTACCTGCTGCCTTCTTCCTATGCATCCCTATGTGACGCTTTGTGATTACAAACATTTATTAAAGAGGGTCTGAGAGGTTGAATAACTTGCCCGGGTTACATGCTTTGGGAAAGTAGAAATGTTGGAAAATGGAAATTCTTTAATTTCTTGAAATGTGGTTACTGAGGAATCACTACTTTTAGCTAAGTATGGATAAAATTTAAAAGATTAACGAAGGTTGATAGGGATGGAAGTAGAGGATAGAGGATTGCATAACTTGCTGTAATTTTAGAATAGCAACCACAGGAAAAGAAAAAAAAAGTACAAATTAATATGGAAACTCCTCCTCAATAATTTGAGAACCCAACAAGGGGAGCAGAATGAAAATACTAGAAATACGGTAAGGACTTATTTTTTTTTAGGTTTATAATCATTTATCACAAAGTATTTCTTCCATGTTTTACTCGTAGGTAGCACAGGAAAACTGTTCCTTTTTTTTAATGGAGAAAGCCTCTTCTTTGACTGCCTTGCAAGAAATTCTTAAGTACTAGATCATCTACTAACTTAGCAGCACTTTGATTTTCACAGATTTTTTTATTTCTTAAAAACAAAGAGCATTGTTTATGTTTTTGATTTTAAAAACCTGAATTTTTTCATGTGTTCTGCTTTTAGAAATGTTTTCCTAATTAGAAAGAAAAAAAACCTTACTAGATGCAGTGTAAAGAAAAATGTAAATACTGACTGGATATGTGATAGTATTGAAGAATTATTGATAATTTTTGTATTTGTGATTGTGATAGTTTGGTCATGTTAATGAAAGAGTCTTTTAGACATTTGTACTGAAGTATTTATTGATGAAATGATAGAATGTCAGAGATTTGCTGCAAAGAAACCCAAGAGGGACTATATACAAAACAAGAGTGACCATATTTTGATAATTGTTGAAGTTGTATGATGGTACATTCATTATACTATTCTCTATTTCTATACGTTTGATAATTTTCATTATAAAAAACTTTAAAAAAACTACTTTGTAAATTCCAAGTCTTTTTCAAAAATGATATTTTGAAAAGAATTACATGTGTGGCAAACATTTCATATAAGGACTAACAAATTGTTTCCTAAGGTGATTTAAATTGTATTGCTGGAGCAACTTCCCGAAATGGTGCTTTTATTTGGGATGTTAAAAAGGGCAAAATGGTGCAACGATTTAATGAGGTAAGGTGTATTTATTACTGGCTGAATAGTATAATGTCTTATACTGCCTCATGTTTTGTAAATGCTTTTCTCTCTTAATTTAATAATCACCAGGTGACATTATGTTCTGTCACTTGGAAAAAAAAATCCAAGAGAACATACACGTGTTGAAATGAATTCTGAAAAACGTAGATGGGTCTAAGATACAAGAATTCACCTAAAGTTGCATTAGAGATTCAAAGGAATTCTGAATCATCTTCCACAAAATTATCTGGGCAAATATTTAATAGTTGTAAAAAGACTAAACTCGGAACAAGTTCCAAATTACAGTCTAAATTCTGTTACAATTAGCTTTTCACATAGGGAGAATTCTTTAATGTCTTGAACCTGATTCTTCACCTATAAGATGGTGAAGTTGGATTATACAGTTTCTTGGACTTCCTTCCACCTCTCAAATTCTCCATGACAAGCACTAAAACCTCCCCTCTTCCTGCTTGTAATCATACAGATTGTACTTGACTTCTGCCTGGAGTTAAATTGTCATCCCACATTTTACTGAGTTCCACTAATATTTGGAAACTGCATGTAATCTCATTATAATATGTTAGATATGAATCAAGGGAAATAGGAAAGGATCTCTCTTTTGAAATTTCATTCATTTCAAATGACTACTGTTGGAGTTTATTGAATATATAATTTATTTGAAAATAGCTTATATTTGAGACTTTAAAGCCATTTATACAAAAAACTGATTTTCCTCTGAGGATCAAGCAGCTTTGATCTAGGGGACACTAAAGTAATGTGGGAAATGCAGAGTATTAGGAAAACTTTACCAAACACCAGTAAGCAATTTTGCCCTCCAAAGAGGAAGCTTTGACAAAGGCCTGTATAGTTACTTCCCTCCCTTTCTCTACATAACAATACTTTCAGTTCAACAGTGCCCCCAACCTGCCCTCTGCCCTCCCATCAAGAACAGCACTGATTCTGTAATAGTCATGTAAAAAGAAAAGAAATGAATCTGAGAAAGAAACTTTTGACCTAAATTCAAAGACGTTATCCTTAGGTGTCACTTCTGTTGATCTCGTCTTGCGGCATCTTGGCCTCTTGAGAACTCAAATATCTGCCTATCAGCACTGCCCGGCCCCACCCTGACTCCGGGCGACTGGCATCCTAGCATCAGGGGTGTGTCTCTCACACCTATTCATGTCTTCCCAGCATTCAGGAGCATAGTCGAGACTGATCGAAAAAGTACTTAAATCTAGGGTAATAACTATGGGGCAAGGTCAGTTGTAATTAACTGAGTTACGTGTGTCTCACAGAAGGAGATGCAGGGTCTTAGAAGCCCTAAGTTGCATTTTTCTTGGGCTAAACGAAGCTGACGGGAGGCCTCCACTCCTTCAGTTACGTGAGTGTAGAGACTACCGCATTTTGTGCCCATCTTTATACAGCTACCCCCCTTGACCCCAAAAGAGGAAAGAACAGCAAACTAGAGACCACTTTAGTAAAGTCGCCTTCAAACTCAAGATAAAAAGTCACTTTAGTCTCTCCTTAGCTGCAGCCAAAACTGATCTGCTCTATAAAGTTAAATAAAAGTTGGAAATGGATTGCTTGCAACCTTTATTCACCCATGTCCCAGTGGATGAATGACATTCCCATGTATAATATATTCCTTGTGGTTTTACAAAGGCCCCTCATACTGGTTGTGACTACAACCCTTTCCTTCCCCAGTCCCAAGAAGGCAGAGGAACGGGTCAAATAGACTGCTGTGTTACAGGAAGAGCCTTAAATCCTTCTCCTTTGTTTTTATAAGATAGAAAACGTTGAGATTTGGGAGAACAACCAGTAATAACAATTGCTTGCGGCGTTTCTTACACTGTACTCGTGGTGGCACTGGGTCAGGAAGCAGACAGATCCCTGTCTTCCTCTGCACACTGGGACTTCTGGAAAAGGCATTAAGCACGGCTTTCCTCTGCAGATCCTGGCTCTCTACCAGTGTCTGCGAAACAGAAATAGAGCCACTTAATTGATATCTTAACACAGGGGGTTTGTTTTTTAAGTGTGATAGCTTTTATATTCCACTTCTTGCTGTTGATAGTAATACTACTCTGTTAGCATCGTCTAGAGTAAGTTCCTAACGGAAAAGCAATCCTAGAAGAAGTAAATAAATAAGAGAAAAAAGGGGTGAATTATTTTTTATTGATAGGTATTTTGCATTTTTTGAAGCATGGAAAAGATGGAATATTCTGCGTTGCCTGGAGTCATAAAGACTCCAAAAGAATAGCCACCTGCAGTGGTGATGGTTTCTGGTAAGTACTATGTATGAAGTTACACTGCTTACGAAAGATGTATTGATAATACCCATTGTGTCATGTTAGCACATACATCAGAGTAGTCAGTGCGATTCCATCTGCACGGCTGCACCAGCCCTCACCAGCGTATAAGCCCATACGGGCACATGCCGTGTTGCCGTATCAGTACTAAATCAGCACTGAAGAGTGCGGTGATGTTTAAAATAAATAAACCAGTAATTTCTTTCTAAATGAAGATACTACCGGAGTTGTAACTAACATACTGTGAATTGCCTCAAAGAAACTTTAAAAACTTTTCATCAAGAGTCTAATTAATCCTCATCACATTTTTGAGGAAGTGGTATTTCAGTTTTACAAGTGATTCAAGAGATATCAAGTGCTCTAGAAACCTGTGCACCTTTTGTAGATGCCGTTGTTTATAAAAGGATGAACAGCCTTTGCAATGAGGACTAAGGTAATGCATGTGGGAAATGCCTAACGTCTCTGACCTTCTGTGTCAGAAATAAGTGCTCTCTTAATTCTGTTAAGTCCCAGGAAAAAGTAGGTTTCCAAGGAATATATGTAAGGGAAGAATTGCCTTTGAGCTATTGGGCTGCTCTAAGTAGTATTATCTTTGACAGGCGGTATAGACATGCACGGTTGCTGCA
>NC_138370.1:5803301-5837855 GCF_054177405.1 Leptonychotes weddellii
CCCCCCCCCAATGCTAATGCCTTGACATTGGATGATTTCCTAAAATGTAGAACTTATGTACATAGTTTTGAAAGGTCATCCTTGCTTATGAGCCTAGTATTTACCATGTAAAAATCAGCTCAGATTTAAAAATCAATCCAAGTCAAACCCCCACTAAAATTGATCCTTCAAGTCACTGCACTTCCAAGAATCTTGCATTTCAAACCTCTCTTTATGCTATGTAAGTTATACTTAAAGATTCAAACTTTCTTTAGATATTGTGAAAATAATGTGAAATTATGCTCTTCCATATTGCAAGTGGAAAATCTACATATTAAAATATTAAAACCTTGTTATACTTGTGTTCTGAGTCAAATCACATACAAAATGATGGATCTATATATTTTTTTTCAGTAATATAGAAGAATTTATAACACACTGTTAGAGGTTTTATGCAAAGTGAGCTCGTGCCCAGCTCCTCCCCCAGGACTCCCCATCTAAGTGGCCTGATAATGTTCACAACAAAGCTGCCGAAGCCAAAATCCTTGGCCTCTTCTCTTATACCTTGTCATCTGTCTATTTCAATTTCCAGTCGGCCATCAATTCCTGTGATATCATCCATCTAAATATTCTTTTTCCGACCACTCCCTTCTCCTGCCATAAACCAGTAATACTTGTTTGCTTTTGGACTTCCTCAAAAACCTTCTAAATCAATTCCAGAATTCATATTCTTCGTCACCACTTCCTTGTCTCCCTGCCCTACCTTCTTTATGTTGAAGTCAGAGTATTTAACAACCAGATCTCAGTGCACCATTTCATTGCTTACATTGATTGTAGGGTAAAATGCAAAATCTTAGGAGCCCCTCAGGGAAGTCCTTGTATAATCTGGTTCCTGTGTGTTTTAGTCATGCCATTTCAAGCCTGGCTCCCCCTTGTTCTTTGTATTCCAGCCACACTGGCTTTCAGTTTCTTGAACTAGTCAGCTCATTTTCATACCAAAGCTTTCCCTCATGCTGTCTCCCTATATCTAGGATTCTGTTCCACACCCCACACCGTACAACCCTTCTGTATTGTATATAGGTAACACCCACCTATACTCTAGCTCTCTGCACCAAATCACTTCTACAGAAAAGTGTTTCTTGACCCCCATGTTAGGTAAATTTCTTCTATGATATCCTGGGAGCACTTAACATAATAAAAGTAATTGTAACAAATAAAATTAATAAAGATTAGAGCAGAAATAAATGATAGAGGGGTCCCTACCTGGCTCAGTTAGTGGAACATGTGACTCTTGATCTCAGGGGTTGTGAGTTCTAGCCCCATGTTGGGTATAGAGATTACTTAAAAATAAAATCTTAAAAGGGAGGAAGGAAGGAAGGAAGAAAGAAAGAAAATAGAAACTAAAAAACAAAACAAAAAAAACAATAGAACAGATCAATGAAACCAGGAATTGGGTTATTTGAAAAGATCAGCAAAATTGCTAAACCTCTAACAAGACTCATTAAAAAAAAAAGACCCAAATAAACAAAATAATGAATGGAAGAGGAGAAATAACAGCCAATGTCACAGAAATACAATTATAATAGAATATTATGAAAACCTGTATGCCAACAAATTGGGCAACTTACAAGAAATGGATAAATTCCAAGAAACGTATAACCTACCAAAACTAAAGCAGGAAAAAATAGAAAATTTGAACAGACCAATCACCAGCAATGAAATTGAATCAGTAATCAAAGAACACCCAAGAAACAAAAGTCCAGGACCAGACAGCTTCACACGTGATTTCTACCATTTAAAAAAGAGTTAATATGTATTGTTCTCAAATTATTCTAAAAAATACAAGAGGAAGGAAACCTTCCAAAATCATTCTGTGAAGCCAGTGTCACCCTGATACCAAAACCAGATAAAGACACCACAAAAAAAGAACTACATGCCAATATCTCTCATGAATATGGATGCAAAAGTCCCTAACAAAATACTAGCAAACCGAATCCAATAATATATTTAAAAAAATTACACACCACCTTCAAGTAGGATTTATTCCTAGGATGCAAGGTTGGTTCAATATTTGCAAGACAACGTGATACATCACATCAATAAGAGGAAGGATAAAAACCATATGATCATTTCAATCGATGAAATGTACAAAGTACAATATCCATTCATGATAACCCTCTGCAAAGTAGGCCTACAGGGAACATATCTCAATATAATAAAGTCCTCATATGAAAAGCCCACAGCCAACATGGTACTCAATAGTGAAAAGCTTAGAGCTTTTCCCCTAAGGTCAAGAACAAAACAAGGATGTCCACTCTCACCACTCTTAGTTAACATAGTACTGGAAGTCCTAGCTACAGCAATCAGACAACATAATGAAATAAAAGGCATCCAAATTAGCAAGGAAGAAGTAAAACTCTCACTATATGCAGATGACCTGATACTCTATACAGGAAACCCTAAAGACTCCACCAAAAAACTACTATAAAGTTGCAGGATACAAAATCAATGTACAGAAATCTGTTGCACTTCTATACACTAATAAGCATCAGAAAGTGAAATTAAGAAAACAATCCCATTTATAATTGCACCAAAAACAATTAAAATATCTAGGAATAAACTTAACCAAAGAGGTGAAAGGCCTGTACTCCGAAAACTATAAAACACTAATGAAAGAAATTGAACACAAAGAAATGGAAAGACATTCCATGCTCAATGGGTTGGAAGAGCAAATGTTAAAATGAATAGATAATCAAGGTGTGGTATATATATGTATAAATACACAATGGAATATTATTCAACCATAAGAAAGAATGAAATCTTGCCATTTGCAACAACATGGATGGAGCTAGACAGTATAACGCTAAGGAAAATAAGTCAGAGAAAGACAATTACCATACGATTTCATTCATATGTGGAATATGAGAAATAAATGAGCAAAGAAAAACAAAAAGAGACAAACCAAGAAACAGATTCTTAACTGTAGAGAACAGATTGATGGTTACCAGAAGGGAGGTGGGTGAAGAGATGGGGGAAATATGGGATGGATATTGAAGAGTACACTTATCATGATGAAAAAAAATCAACTATGAATTACTTGACACATAACGATTAACCATATGAGTAATATAAGTACATATAATTTTAAAAACCATAATTAAATTTTAGTTGGAAATTTGCTGTCTCGCCCTCTAAAATGTAAGGTCCATGAGATCAGCAACTGTGTTACCTATTTTTAGCAGTATATTCTTAGCAAAACACTGTGCTTCTAACCCTCTCTGTGCCTAGAAGAAAGTAGAAATTTAAAAAGTATTTCTTCAGTATACAAATGGATAGAATTATCTTGTATCTGATTAGTAGAACAGTTCCACATTCTTATTTCTCTGTTCTGTAAGGTTAGTAAGCATTTGACCAGTTGAAATAAAAAGTAGATATTATTGCAATATGTTTTGTTGGTTAAAAAAAAGGTCTTTTATACTTAACTTTTATGCTTACTACCAAGTATACCTAATAAATTTCATTTTTATTTTTAAAAACCTTTTAAAAATGTTCGAATAGCAGTATCCATATTTTACGTAGCCCCTTAAGAGATGTGAAAAATACCTTGAACTTACAAAAGTTTATTCATAAGATACCTCTGAATTTATAATTTGGATATCTATATGTACATTCCTTGAATGTTTATTATTTAATTTTTAAGATTTTACATTCATGTGTCCATATACACATATATAAAAACATACTCATGTATACATGTAAATATTTGCATTATGCAAAGTGTATTTTCCCACATGTAGAGACTGGCCCATTTGTCAGTGGGACTTAGGCAGATGTAATAACATGCAGATTGGCATGCCAGTTTGCAAACTGGTGTATTTATGCATGTGGGCTTAAATAAATGCAAGTATTATAACCCACATGACAAAAATTAGCAATTTGAAGTTTGAGGAAACAGTTGGGCCAAAATGTGTAACTTCCATTTAGAGCATGAGGGCTGTTTGTATGATTGTTAAACATAGGGAGTTACATTCTGGAAGGGAGACTTCGGGCATGATTTCCACAGTTCTTTCCTAGTCGTCCTAACTCCATTCGGAACAGTGTTCCAAGTATGACCACAAGGATGTAAATAGATAGTAACGGTTGCTTAGTTTACTCTCACTCGCTTGAGAATAACAAACAAAGATTATTAAAAGATCATATCCACATATTTTAGTTACAGAGGATCCTTAGTTGGAACAAACAGTTAAAGCATCTATCTCAAGCTGGTGCAACCACCAGAGACAATTGGGAAACCAAGACTGTGACTTTCTGTCAGATGGGACAACCCTGGTCTGTGGGGAGATTTTCCAGCATCCTTCAGGGGAAGCTCTGCAATTTGTGCTCATGCCACAGAAGAATTTACCAGTGGTCAGGGCATGTAGTGATTAATAATTTGCTTACCAGCAAGGAAGCAAATCTCAATCGCTCACCATTGGGGACCCTTGTTAAGACCCAACAGTTGTGAAATATAAAGATCTGAGAAATATTCAAGAAGTTATGAATCTGGACATTTTTAAAAAGAACTTAGAGAAATATGAATTCCATTATCTCTGATCTAAGATTAAAAACTAAAAATTCAACTGACTAAAGGAGAATATAAAACTCTTTGCACTAAGGAAGTTTCTGGGAATAATGGTTTTACTTCTGTGAGTTTTAGGTCTAACTTCATTAAGGAAGCAAAAAATCGTAGTTTTAAAAATTAGAACTGTGTACATTTTAAAATTATAACAATATCAATTTTTTTCATGTTTTAATGTGCCATTGATGATGTTTCAGAGACATGATAGCCACTGGCTGTGAAGATAAAAATGTTCGTGTCTATTATGTGGCCACCAGCTCTGATCAACCACTGAAAGTATTTAGTGGACATACTGCAAAAGTGTTCCATGTTAAATGGTCTCCTCTGAGCGAAGGAATTCTTTGTAGTGGTTCTGATGATGGGTATGTATTTTTGGATTCTAATTTTTTAGTCCTTAAAATCATAAGCTTATAATCTTCTAGAAATGTATGTATTTATATGATCCAACTTATGGGTGGAAATATTTTAAATATGTACATAAAACAAGGATGTATAAGCAGTTAACAATTACCTAATTGCATTTAACCATAGTAAATTAAATTTTGCCATGCTTATGTTATTATCATATTCATGATTTCTATTTCCTTACTTGTTTTGCTTATTATGGATGCTTATTTCTATCTTATTAGCAACAGAGTTAACAGAAACAAAAATTTCAAAAGGATCAGATTGGAAAGGGAAAAAAGACTTGAAACAAACAAATCTCTGTAAAATATAGAGAAGAGTTTATTTTTAGTAATGTCCTGATATTTAATATGGAAAACAGCTGTACTCTGTTTTCATTAAGAATAGAAAACAAGAAGATGATCATGTATTTTTAGCATGAAGATAATTTATTTAGAAGTGAGAGTGATTTAACATTTTTTTTCTGGGTTTGTGAAAAAGTTACTGAAATCTTGTCTCTATTTTATATTCAAACAGGATAGATTTTGCATAGTTTGGTCCCTATTTGAATATGAGATAAATTTAGGTAAGAAAAATCTTACTTTATGCAGATAGAAATCATACATACAGTAGCCACAAGTTTAATATTGAATAATTGATTATTTTCATCTTGAAATTTTGGCATCCGTCCAAATTTCCTAAGAAAAGCAATTGTAAGATTTCTGTGGGTTATCACTGGAAATGTTACTTACAGTAAGGTTATCGTGTCCAAGTGAATGAGTTGACTTAGAGATTTTTTGTCTCTTAACATAGACCTCAGTGTCTAAATTCTATTGCTACATCAAAAAAAGTATAATCTTCAACCATTGTCTAGGAAATATTTGTCAGAAAGATAGCAGTAAGCATTTTACTTAATTATGGTGATGGAACTTGAAAGTCTTTTGTAATTCTGGTTGTTGGTCCCTTTATATGACTATATAGATGATAACATGCTGTCTTTTAAATAATGCTTTTGTACAGTGGTGGATAGATAAAGCTTTTCTTGTGCTTGACTACAAAATATAATTATGATGTTAGCCTGATGTTTGCTTAATCTAAATTATGTCATAAAGCAAGAACTCCCGTTCTAGTATCTTTTATGATAACATTAAAGTATTTTGATACATCTCACTTTAACATTAGCTTATTTATGAAAGCATGATATTAACCAAAATAACTTCAATGCTAGCATAAGGATTTAGCACAAAATTAGGTTGTGATATGCCTGGACACAGGTACCAGGATAGGGGAAAAAGAAGTGAGTCTTCATAGAAAGCAGATATAAATATGCCTTAAAGAAATAAAAAAATATATAATGTGTCTCCTTTATAGTGTAATATAACCTTTGAAGTATTAATATTTTGGCATTGTCAGGTTAATATAAATCTGCAACTAAAAATTATTATGAATTAAGTTGGCATTTGGAGGTCTTAAATTGATTCTGAGTTCAAATTTTATTTCAAAACATTTCTGCTTTGTACAATTGGTAGATTCAAGTAATATCATGAATCCAGTTATATTTAAATTTTGTACTTGATTTTAGAATAACTATAAAATAGTCAGCCAACTTATTGTATTGACCAAAACATGCAGGAATGATTTGCTCTGTGATAGGAGCATAAAGATGAATTGATTTTTCAAATAATACCCATCATCATACATGCTATATTTTCATGATTTACGAATAATGTGAGTGTTGTTAAATTATTATATCCATATTATTAGTAATATTTTTGGCTTTATCTGTTCTGGATATTTCACTTTAAGAAAGAAATTTTTTAAGTCTATAAACTGAAATAGTAGCTTTAGGATCAGTAGGAAAGGACCAGTTAAAGTAGGGAAACAAAATATCGAAATAGGCTAGCTCTAGCCTAGTTAGTTTTTCATTTTCATCTGCTATAAAGAAAAGAATTGTAACATACCTTGAAACTTAAAATCCTTTTTCAATTTACTGAGAAATAATTGTGCTCCACTAAGAATGTGTCAGTACTTCAGACAAATTATAACTTGAAAGGTATTATATACATAATATTCTGTTTTCAGTTCTGTTCGAATCTGGGATTATACTCAAGATGCTTGCATAAACATTCTTAGTGGCCACACTGCGCCTGTGAGGGGATTAATGTGGAATACTGAGATTCCGTATCTACTCATATCTGGCAGCTGGGACTACACTATAAAAGTATGGGACACTCGAGAAGGAACGTGTTTGGATACTGTTTATGACCATGGAGCAGATGTATATGGTAAAGTGTTTTTCATGCACTTTTAAATTTTGCTGTATTAATGAAGTTTATCATCTCTGAGAAATACAGTGTTTTTTTAAGAAAGCTTACGGTGTTTCATTTTAAAATAACATTCTTATTAAAACTGTACTTGTTTATTATTGAAATATCAGAATACACAGAAGATAATCCAAAATGTCATGAGAAATTATTTGTGTTTCTGTGTGCACACACATGCACACACATGTAGCTTGGATTTTTCTGCCTTCCTTTACCATCACTCCAGAAGGACCTTGGAAAACAGGAAATCAGTGATAAAGTAGATATAACTTCTCTAGCCATTCCTGTATCTCTACTCTTGGATATTTAGGAAAATGTTTTGCTTTTTAATATAATAGTAAGTCTTTAAATACAGTTAAGCTGGGTATAGGACTCAGGGTTCTTGCATTTTGCATGTCACTTTCATTTATAGACCCAAACCTCAGTGGCCCTAAGTGGTGAATTAAGAAGATGAAAATGGTTCCTTAGAGAAAGTCACCCCACTCTAGGCACTTGGGTCCATATACTTTACCTCAGTGGCCTTTCAGTTGAGGCAGAGGGGCTGAGTGTGGGAGAGAATCCTTTTTCTGGATGTTCTAAACTGGAAGGTCCCAACTCTCTTTCTTCTTGTAATTAGAACTTCCGTCCATCCATTACCTCACAGGTTACCATGACTCCATTGGTGTGACAGGTATGCTTGCTGCTGAACCAACTGAAATGCAGTTTCAACGTTTTCATCCAGGACCATTTGCTAATCATTATTCAATTTTCTATTTGTATTTATAGAATATGCTAAATAATATATGCTTGTATCATTTTCAGCCGAAATAGAAATGCTATTTCAAAACACTTCTATATAACTTAAATTCTGTAGTTTTACGAGGTACGCATAGATAAGTAATATTTTTCAATGTTTACTTTAGTTGAAATAGGTTTCTTTTTTCCATCAGGTTTAACATGTCATCCGAGCCGCCCCTTCACTATGGCCTCTTGCTCCCGAGATTCTACAGTGAGACTCTGGTCGTTAACACCTTTAATCACTCCTCTACAAATAAATATTCTGGCAGACAGATCTTGGGAAGAAATTATCGGGAACACTGGTATTGAAAATAAGCATCTATTAGATTTTGTTTTTAAATAATATCTTACAAGCAGTCCTTTCTCACTGAATTATGTCTGTTCTTTAGATCATGCTACAGCACAAGGCACTCCTCCTCTTTTGTGTGGTAAAGTATCAAGAGAGATTAAACACGAAATAGAGAAACTAACTGGTAATCCTCGAGCAAAAAAACTAAGATGGTTTTCAGAATGTTTATCCGTGAGTATTACAGGAGTTAAATGTGAACATTTTCCCTGTAGTCAAAATGAATCATTGCAAGTCTTACCATTATCACATATTTACATGTATCATCCCAGCTCACCTGGTCCCTCTGAGCATAGTTGGTGCAGAGTAAGAAAGCAAATGCAAACCAGAAACAATAAAGGAGATCAATTATTGTTATTATTTGGTTAATTTTTCAACTTAGATATGCCTGCATCATATTTTTGAAAATGCAAAATTCTGTGGGGTTTTGAATGCATTATTATATCTTTGGTTATTCTGTATCAACCTTTTAGCCTCCAGGTGGCAGTGACAATTTGTGGAACTTAGTTGCTGTGATCAGAGGGCAGGACGACAGCCTGCTTCCTCAGAACTACTGTAAAGGAATAATGCATTTGAAGCATCTGATTAAATTTAGAACGGTAAGTGAAGTATGCAAGGATCATGTCCTCAAGCAGAAATTATTTTTGCCTTTTCACTGTTGAAATACCAGAATTATTTTGAAAAATTTATAGAATTAGAGTGAGTAGCCTGAAGTAAGTGAACACTGAGGAGATAAATTTTCAGTGAAAACTGATCATGAGAGTCTGAATTATCTGAGACCAGATTAAGGCAGCCTTGGTTCCCATAGGTCGAATCTCATGAATTTCTTCAAAGGTCACTTGGAACTACTTGAAATGCTTTACCCTATTACCAGATGACTGTGACATGTGGACCACTCTGACTTTAGTCTCAAGGGCCTGATAGACTGTATTTTGGGATATGTTTTATTAAAACTGGCCATGTTAGAACTCTTAATGGATTTCATTTCAAAATTATCAGTGACCTTATGCATGGAGTGATATCCAGTATCAACACACCGGTGCTGGGACCAGAAAGAGGAAGTAGCTCTTATATTTGCAATGAAATATCATGGTTAACTTAGCTGTTAGAGCATGAGAACTGGGCCAGAGATGTGGATTTGAGGGTCATACGAAACAGTTATTTTCATAAAGGAGGACTTTGTGTAGTCACACCACCACCTAAGGACAACAGCTCTTACCTCTTGCCAGTACAGGAGCCAATTAGAGTGAGCCTGTCATTTTTTATTTTTATTTCAGACTTTTGTACATTTTTTCACTAGTTATATATCACTTTATCTCTCATGACCTTTTGGCCCCTGAACGTCTATAGAACCACAACACCTGGTGAGTTTTAAGGACAATGGGGTTTAGCCTCTCCCTGCCCACACCAGACACATCCACTCTTTACCCTGCACCCACACCAAAATATTATATTGGAAGAGGTATCATATTTTATAGAGAAAAAGTATTGATTTTTTAGAATATTTAATTTCCAGTGCTACGTGCTTTTTAAAATACATGCCCCTGTAATGCTTTTATAATCATCTGTTATCACCAGCTCTTGTATAACAAAATTTAGAAAATTTTATTTTCTTTTTAACCAGTCTGAAGCCCAAGAATTGACAACAGTCAAGATGTCTAAATTTGGTGGTGGTATTGGTGTCCCCACTAAAGAGGAAAGGCTGAAGGAAGCTGCTGACATACATTTGAGATTAGGACAAATTCAGAGATACTGTGAACTGATGGTTGAACTTGGAGAGGTAAAGTGCTAAAATCAGTGAGTTTAACAAAGTATTCTAAGTCTTGGTGAAATGCTAAATATTAAGCTTCTCTTTTTCCAGATCTATTTGCTTCTCTGCTGGTCTGGTATCAGGTGTATATCTGAGCAGTACTTCTCAAAGTGAGATCACCTGGACTAGCAGCATCAGCATTACTTGGAAACGTGTTAGATATGCATGTCCCGCCCCACACCTACAGAATCAGAAACCCCGGGGATGTAGCCCAATGATCTGTGCTTTTACAAGCTCTCCACATTATTCACATGCATGCTAAAGTTTGAGAATCACTGCCCTAAGGGTAGGCTCTTTGATACCCCATAAATACCCATGTTGGCTGAGTGGCACACGGTGGACTCCCCTTGTTAATACTGTTTGTCGTGACTAAACCCCACAGTGGCCAGAAGAAGGTTTTCATTGAGGATCATCTGGTGAAAGATGCTTCTAAGGCACATCTTGATTGTTTAGAGGACTGATTCAACAAAACAGAGTTTTCAAAAGAGGTTAAGATGAATCTATCCTATTAAAATTCAAGATAGTGGTTCTTTTGAAAAGTGGGTGGTAAATAAAATAGAACAAAAGGGGGAAGGAGCTTCTGTTTCTTGATCTGGGTGCTGGTTACTTGAATGTATTCATTTTGTGCAAATTTATGAAGCTTTTCATTTTTATTAACAGCCATTTTAGCTCAAGAAAAATTCTCCCACCCCTCCAAAAAAAAAAAAAAAATTAGAATGGCATGGAGTCATTTCATAGTTGATCATTTTGAAAAGCTCTAAGTTAGTTAATTTTATAATTACAAAGCATGCTATTAAGTGTACTAATAAATAATATAAAGTAAAACTAAGCAATAAAGTTACATTAAAATACATCAAAATTAAATTTAACTCACCTTTTTATTCCCCCATACACTAGAGGCAAATAATGAATTACTGCTTGACCTAAGACAAAATGTCATTTAAAAATGTTACTGAAAAGGAAGGGGTGCGTGGTTGTCTCAGTTGGTTAAGCGTCTGACTCTTGATTTTGGCTCAGGTCATGATCTCGGGGTCATGAGATCGAGCCCCAAGTCTGGCTCTGTGCTGGGCATGGAGCCTGCTTAAGATCCTCTCTCTCTGTCTCCCTCTGCCCCACCCACCTCCATTGCGCTTGTGCGTGCACTCCCTCTCTCTCTCTCTCACTCTAAAGAAATTAAAAAAAATTTTTTTTAAGGTATTGCAAACTATAAAGGGTTTAGGAGCAATATAAAAATTTTACTTCTGAAGAAGTTGAGGTGTCTTAAAAGTTACCCTTTTAACAAGGCTCTATTAGAATATCTAGTCAAGGGGCGCCTGGGTGGCTCAGTTGGTTAAGCGACTGCCTTCGGCTCAGGTCATGATCCTGGAGTCCCGGGATCGAGTCCCGCATTGGGCTCCCTGCTCGGCAGGGAGCCTGCTTCTCCCTCTGACCCTCTCCCCTCTCGTGCTCTCTGTCTCTCATTCTCTCTCTCAAATAAATAAATAAAATCTTTAAAAAGAATATCTAGTCAAGGAGAAAAAGAATAATAAATTTTGACAGAATACTAATTCTTCATCTTCCTCAGTTTTATATCTGGGTATATAATATTTCTAAGCTATATTTAATTCAAATTTAATTAAAGATACTTTAATAAAATATCTACTTCTGGAGCTTAAGAATTTTGTTGTTGTGCAGTTTCATTAATGTTCTTAATGATCCAAAGAACTGTGCTTACAGTCCTTGAGAAATAGGAATGTCCTTGTAATTGTTCATGGTCACCTCCTTCCGTAGTTTCTGTTCCTCTGAGATTAATACTGTGAGGTTAGGAAAACATTTAATCTTTTCACCTACAAGACATGTTTTTATAGAAAAATCTTGATGATTTCTAAGTTAATTTAACCAACATTTTAACTTCTTTCTTCCATTTGCCTCTACTATAATAAAGGCAAATTTCCCTAAAAATATATTTTAGATTACTTTTTTAAAAAAAGGTAACATGACTACAAATAATATAGTATTAAAAATTACCCATTTTGTACACCCGACACTAATATTACACTGTATGTTAACTGGAATTTAAATAAAAACAAAACAAAAGTTACCTATTGAAAATTTAACCCCTTATTTTCAGGCTAATTACCAATTTTCTAGCCTTAATTGCAGTAGAATTCTACTGTTTGGGAGAGCCTTAATTAAAATGAAGCTTAGATTCATGTTGTGATATTTCAGAATACTTTACCTTCATCTCCCTTCTAGACATGAGTTCAGTGAAATCTATATTTCCATATAATTGTCCACTTGCCTTGACTGAACAATGATCTTCTTTAATAACAGTCTAATTTTTAAAATGTGAAGATTGGTATTATCAACTATAAAGGAAGAAGTGACAAGAAATAAAGTTTATAAAAAACAAGGAAAGAATAAAAATAGAAATAAACATCTTATTTGTTAAACAGAAGTGACAGTGTAGTAAAAATTTCAGTGTGTATTATTTTGAACATAGAACATAGTTACCATAGAACAGATTACTCTGAGGTTGTGTCAGAAGATGAGTTAATATATTTTTCAAACTACATACTTTAGTTACTACTCTTCTCCTTCCCTCACTCTGCCCCTGCCCTCTAGGTTTGGGATTTTCCATGCTAAATAATACAATTTATATATCTTACTTAATTTTAAAGTGTGGTATATTTATACTCTGTGGAATGCATCAGATAGAATACAAAAATTTTCCTGGAAATCCAAACACTCTAAAAACACACTAGAAACTCATATTATACATGTGAGTTCATTAAAAAAAAAAAAAAAAGTCCATTAAGAGTTAGTGCAATCGGGCACCTGGGTGGCTGAGTCGGTTAAGCGTCTGCCTTCAGCTCAGGTCATGATCAGGTCAGGAGTCCTGGGATCGAGTCCCGAGTTGGGCTCCCTGCTTAGCTGGGAGTCTGTTTCTCCCTCTGCCCCTCCTCTGGCTTGTGCTCTCTCTCACACTCTCTCTCTTTCAAATAAATAAATAATATCTTTAAAAAAAGAAGAGTTAGTGCAATCAAAATAGACCTGTTTTTGCCTTTCTTTTTTTCTATTCTAGTGGGACAAAGCCTTGTCAGTTGCACCAGGGGTGTCTGTGAAATACTGGAAGAAGTTAATGCAGAGGTAAAGAGAGTCTGTGTCCAAATACATGTTTTAAAATATTTTAAAATGGAAGCAGTATATAAATACGATAGCAGCTTTTGAGATTTTTTTTACTGTTATGTTGTCTTTAAAAATAGCTGAATTTTATGTCTACTAATACAGTGAATTAAATGAATCAGTTACCAGTCATTTTGGTGTTCTTATATTTGACCTGACATCTGAAAGAGACAGTGGAAGGCAGATTTTCCTATGTCAGTGGAGGGACTGACAGATCAGTAAACATACTTACTGGTTAATATATTGCTATTGAAATATAAGTGGTAAGATTTTCTGACGGTTACCAAAAGTTCACAGAATACTTATTCTATAAATAATCTCAGAAATTCTCTCTGGACACTAGTCCCTGCCATCTCCTGTCCATGAATATAAAGGAGGAACTGATGACTGAGAAGACTTTCTGAGATATATTAGTCTCTTACGGCTGCTGCAACAAAGTACCATCAACTGGTTGGCTTAGAACAACGGATATTATTCTCTCACAGCCCTAGAGGCTAGCGGTCCAGTATCAGGTTGCCGGAAAGATTGGTTCCTCCTGAAGGCTCTGAGAAACACTCAGTTCCATGCTTCTCCCCAGCTTCTGGTGGTTACTGGCAATGCTTGGCATTTACTGACTCATGGATGCATCACTCCAACACCTGCTTTGTTTTCACGGGGTGTTATTCCCTGTGTGTCTCTGTGTTCACATTTCCATCTTTCTTTGTGAATACCAGCCATATTAGATTTAGGGTCTACCCTAAACCAGTATGACTCCATCTTAACTGATTACATTGGCTAAGACCGTAATTCCAAATAAGGTTACACCTGTAGATATCATGGCTTCCTACTTCAACATATCTTTTGGGCAGACACATTTCGACTCACAACATAAGACTGTTTTCTATTCTATTCTATTCATTCGGTGAATATTTATTTAGTTAGTGTTCACTTTGTGCCAGTCTCTGTGCTAAAGCCTGTAGAGTACTATTTAACGAGTAATTGCCTTGCTTCTGGCATCAGAAAGTTTTGACTTTCTTTCATGGGACATGATTTAGAAACAAAATCAACTGCAGCTCACATGTACAAATAAAAATCTGTCAGAGGCTAAACATGAAATGCAAAAGGTTAACAAACATATCTGCCATGGGAAAGTAGACTGTTCCCTAGCGCCTGCTTTCCCAGTGGTAAGTTTATCAACGGGCTGGCTCCAGCCACCCCCCACTGTAGGCTCCCCATCTTAAGTCCTAAGAATCCCAAATAATTCCAAGTCCCTGTACTGCACAGCTGTGAATGTTATCCCTCCCACTGAAACCTTAATAAGGTCAAGTTAACAGATGATGTTTATTTCACAAAACAATTTTGTTTCAACCTCAGCAAAAACTATTTCATTTATTTTGGGAAACCAGCACCTGATTTTCTCTGGTGGCCAGAAAATGGTCTCCCCACAATGCCACAACTGACAGTATCTGAGCCCTGGTTCCTAGCAAGGGGATGTTATTCCTCTAACAAGGAAATCAGGGTCACGTGGTTAAAAACAGTCGTTGGGGAGAACGCCAGTGACCCTGTGAATGGGAGACTGTTAACAGTGAGCTGGGCAAACAAAATCTGTCTGCTACACCTACCCAAAGATTGGCAGTTAATGTAGTTTTTTTTTTTTTTTTTGGCAGTTAATGTAGTTTAATGCAAATGCCAGCATAAGTTAAATAGACCAGATTAATTTTCAATGAAACTGTAAGAGTTGAATTAATTTGGTTGATCATTGGGAAACTCCTGGGACTTAGTTAGGAAAAGAGAAAGACGGGGATACAGAGAGAGACAGAGCAGACATACTTATACCCTTCATCATCTCCAAGATCAGGATCCTGTTTTCCCCTCACATATCGGGAGCATTATTTTTTTAAACTACCTTGCTTGGGGCACTCATAATATTCTGTATTTTATTATCAATTCTTATACTCTTATGTTGTCTTTTGTAATGATTTTAAGCTACTTATATTTAGAAGCTCTCCATTCATTGTTGTGATCACTAAAACATTTAAAATTCTACTGTCTTTAATGAAGCAGATGCCTGTGTATTTATTAATGCAGTTGAAGTGGATAACCCATCACACATATCTAGTTTACAACTTATTTTCAGAAAATATATTGCTCATTTTAATAGATAAGCTACATTCATTTTAAGACCTAAAATGTTCTGTGGCATTTAAAAATATGAAAATATGTAGTGTTCTAAGAGAAAGCAAGTATCTATTGTATTTATTATTCCAGAAAACTTTTGTCTTCCATATCTGATTTGATTATAAAATCTGAGGCTTTTAGAAAAGTGATGTGAACCATGAGAGACGATGGACTCTGAAAAACAAACTGAGGGTTCTAGAGGGGAGGGGGGTGGGAGGATGGGTTAGCCTGGTGATGTGTATTGAGGAGGGCACGTTCTGCATGGAGCACTGGGTGTTATGCACAAACAATGAATCATGGAACACTTCATCTAAAACTAATGATGTAATGTATGGGGATTAACATAAGAATAAAAAAAAAAGTGATGTGCAAAAGGGCTTATGAACTCTACCGCATATTTTGAATATTTGAATGTTTTAGATATTTCAGATATTTCAGAAAATCTCAGTCCAACCTAGAACCTTGAAATTAGTATATTATAAAAGAAATTGTTCTTATTTTATTAGGAGAGCAGATCAGTTAATTCAGGAAGATAAGGATGATGTCGTTCCATACTGCATTGCCATTGGTGATGTGAAAAAATTAGTCAGCTTTTTTATGTCAAGAGGTCAGCTTAAAGAAGCTCTGCTTGTTGCACAGGTAGGACGATGTAACCACACAAACTCCATGCCCTGGTGGGTGGGGGTGTGGAAGGAAGGCTGTGTTGACTGACCACACGTGCCTTCACATGATCCGGAGTCGTAGACAGCTTGGCTTTTGCCCACCTCCCAGCTGTCTCTGTCCACATTGCAGTCACACAGTCTGGTCACACCGAATGTACTTTAGACCTACAAGAAGCCCTGAAGTCTGAACTTTCGTGTGCTGATGAATGTCAGATGTGGCTGAGCAACTTTTTCGAGTAGCCATGTACTTGTAGATACAAAGGGAGTTCACCTTTTTTTTCCAAATTCTAAGGGTATCTCCAAATTGTATAGATTTCAAAACGATTTGAGTGAGCAGTTGATCCTTGAACAACACAGAGGTTAGGGGTATTGAACCCCACCCAGTCAGAAATCCACATACAACTTTTGACTCTCCCAAAACTTACCTACTGATAGCCTACTGTTGACCAGAAGCTTTACTGAAAACATAGTCGATTAACATATGTTTTGTATATGTATTGTATACTGTATTATTACAATAAAGTAAGCTAGGGGAAGAAACATTATTAAGAAAATCATAAGGAAGAGAAAATACATTTACAGGATTGTACTGTATTTATTGAAAAAAAAAAAAAAAGTCTGCATGTAAGTGGACCCACGCAGTTCAAACCCATGTTGTTCAAGGGTCAGCTGTACTTTGATCAAAATAATATTCTGAAATTGGTCAGCTATCAACAATTAGCTAAAAATTAATTAAAGATTTCATTAAATTTCAGGCTGCTTGTGAGGGAAACATGCAGACCTTACATGTTTCTACACCAAAAGGATCTTCATCTTCTGATGATATCTACAAGGAAGACTTTAAAGAGTGAGCATTTTATTCTTTGCGTGGGGTCATATTTTATTTTATTTTATTTTATTTTTTTAAAGATTTTATTTATTTATTTGACAGAGAGAGACACAGCGAGAGAGGGAACACAAGCAGGGGGAGTGGGAGAGGGAGAAGCAGGCTTCCCGCTGAGCAGAGAGCCCAATGAGGGGCTCCATCCCAGGACCCTGGGATCATGACCTGAGCCGAAGGCAGATGCTTAACGACTGAGCCACCCAGGCGCCCCGTGGGGTCATATTTTAATGGTTGGCTTCCCTGTAGGAGGTTTTGAGAGCCATGCAGTTCATCTTTCTCTGCATACAGAGGGCTTGGCTGGCCTCGTTTCACCACAGTCCTGCGCCATCTCGGCCCCTCCCTATGTGAACAGGGCAACCTCAGGCACAGAGATGGACATGCAGCCCACGCAACTTTTGTGTCGGTTCCAGAGAGGCAAAATGCATTTCAGTAGAGAGATTGCAAATAAAGCCCCTAAGTACTTAAAAACTGATCAAACCTGTTTAAGGAAGGAGGGGCAGTGAAAATACAGGTGTGCTGTTTATTAATGTTTCACTGTAAAGTCAGTGTAGATAATTGTTCATTGTTCATAATCCCAAGCCCCCAGAATTAGTGTTGGGAATAAAATTAGGCTCCTTTTAAAGAAGAAATCCAGATACATATGTTTTTAAAAGAAATGGAAGTTAGAATTCTTCAGCCTTTTGACCTTTGTAAAATTTAATAATCTACTTTCCCGTGCCACATCTATTGGCTCCAATTATTGCTCTAGAAAATTGGATATTTAAACTTCCATTTTTTTTTTTTTAAAGATTTTTATTTATTTATTTGACAGAGAGAGAAATAGCGAGAGCAGGAACACAAGCAGGAGTGGGAGAGGGGGAGGCAGGCTTCCTGCTGAGCAGGGACCCCGATGTGGGACTCGATCCCAGGACACTGGGATCATGACCTGAGCTGAAGGCAGACGCTTAACGACTGAGCCACCCAGGCGCCCGGATATTTAAACTTTTAAAGTAAAAAAGAGTCATACAATGTTAAGCAAATAATGTATTGCGACCAACATACTCCTTCCTGGTTCTTCACTGCTGTTCTCTGCCATTTCTTTCTTTCTTTTTTTTTTTAAGATTTTATTTATTTGTCAGCGAGAGAGCACGAGCAGGGGGAGCAGCAGAGGGAGAAGCAGGCTCCCCGCGGAGCAGAGAGCCCGATGCGGGACTCGATCTCAGGACCCTGGGATCATGACCTGAGCCAAAGGCAGATGCTTAACTGACTGAGCCACCCAGGCGCCCCTATTCTCTCTCATTTCTAAACTTGAACATACACTACCTGTATTTTGTGTCACCACCTATATTCTGAAAAGTTACAGTTCAACCTATAACTCTTCTAAGGTTGACTGTCCCTATAGCTGAGTTATAAATGATTCAGTGTAGGATGGTAAATTTTGAAAGTTAGGCTTTTCTTCTGACATTTGTGGGGGAGGGGAGCCCACTTATCAGTTTGTCTGCCAAGCCTGCTTTCCTGATTTTTTTTTTTTTACCAAAAATCGGTCTTTATACTTGAATCAAAGAGATCAAATTAAATCCGATTTTATCCTTTAATCAGCTTGTCATTATAAAAGGGCAATAGCCCGTTTTATGGTGGAATCTTTGTGTTTATAGAGAATGTATACTATTTTCTTTTCTAGACTGCTGCGCAAAGTCAGTGAAGAACTGGCTGAGTGGTATTTTCAGGACGGTCGTGCCGTACTCGCGGCATGTTGCCAGCTGGCTGTGGATAACACTGAGGTACGGCTCACGGTGGTGTGTGTGGATGAAGAGCTCTTAAGATGTGTCATGGTGTTTGGAAAAAATACGGCAACTTCTCTGTGAGATCTGATTGTACGTGCTTTCCAAGCCTGAGCTTCCACGCCTCCTGAGCACACATAAACTCTACAGACTATGAGATCTTTTTTTTTTCAATTTATTTATTTTTATCACAAGATACATGTTTGTAACAGTCTTACTTTAGGTATTTCATCCTGTGTGAGAAGCAGTAATGTGGTAAAGGGAAAAATCTCTGGACTGGGACTCGGAATACCTGACTTTTGAAAGCACTTATTTTTAAGTATACTTTAGTATATTCTTCACAGATTGTTTTTAAGGTATTTTCCATTTGACCCACTAATCTAATAAGAATGTGAAGTAAAGATGGATTCTGTTTTGCATGTATCCTTAGATATAGTATAGTTAAGGGATAATTGGTAACCATTGTACACTATTGAAAAAGCTTTTAAGAATTTACATTGTTTTGTGATAGATTGAAGGACATGTTGAGGATATGGCAGAAAGACTGTTATGAATTAATTACAAAAATATTACTAAGGCTTTTAAACTTAAATTCTGACCTTATAAAAATTTCCTGTATGTCCTTTTATCACGAGTTTTCCACCTGGAAATTGCATTTATGCTTATATAAGTACTTTATAGGAATAAGACATTCAATATTTTATAAGAATGATTGATTATAGGTTAGTACTACTTTATCTACTTTGTGAGCTTGGCGGGGAATGATGATCCAATCCAGCATCTGTGAAACTGAAGGAATTATTTTCTTATTGAGCAAGCTTGCTATGGCATACCTGATTCGTGGGAATGAGCTAGAGTTGGCCGTGTGTGTGGGCACAGTGCTGGGGGACGCTGCAGCACCCGCCACCCACTATGCCCTGGAATTGTTGGCAAGAAAATGCATGATGACTCCAACATGGTAAGATTTTCTAAATTCAAAGAATGATTCTATAGTGATGGAATACGTTTTTTAAATATCATAAGTTGCATTTGATGTGTGTTGGGAGAATGCAGCATCTCCTTTTTTTAAAATAAAAGCAGATTGTGGGAGGAAACCATGCTATGACAAGGAAGTAACAGTGAGAACTACCCTGGTTATATAAGGAAATCTTCCACGACCCATTCTGACGCAGGGCAGATGGAACTCCATGATCGTTTAAGCACACAAAACATGAGAATAAATGTGTGCTTCTTAAGAGAATCAGGACCACACATTTCCACGTTTTAAATTCTACCTCTCTGCCCTCATTCTTGTCGGATCTTGTGTCTTAGTTTAAGGTTTGGAAAATAAAGTCACTTTTCTAATGGAGAGTAATAACATGGTTTAGCCGGAGACTTGGAACAGGCCATTTCCCCAAACCTGAGCAGCATGCTAAGAAATTGACCCTGGGAAGGCCCTGTCACAGCAGTTCTCGTTCCCTTCTGCAGCGCCCTGATCTCAGGGCAGGCAGTCCTTCCTTATGGAGCCACTCAGGAGAGAGATGATGCTGACAGTCAATAGGTGGTTATTGAATAAAGGCGATTTTAGACTTTTATCTTCTCTTTCCCCAAGTACTTAGAACCTCAGGGAGTTTCTAAGTGAACTTGTTTCTCAGGTCTTGCACCTCTTCCCACCTTACGCCCCATGCACATACATACCACTCTTACAATGGAGCTAGACAGACTCCACTGTTGAATTCTACAGATAATATTAATAATAAGGACAGCTAACGAACCCTTCTGTGCTGCTTACTGTATGCCATGTACTGTTTTAAGCACTTTACATGTAATAACTGACTAGATACTATGCTGTTGATATTGATTTGCCTCAGGCCTCAGTCAGTGTTAGAGCCAAGATTCAAGGTTACATAAACTGGCTGCAAAGTTTGCACTTGGCTACTGTCTTAGTTCAGACTGCTACAACAAAATGTCCCAGACTGGGTGGCTTATAAACAACAGAAATTTGTTTCTCACAGTTCTGGAGGCTGAGAAGGCTAAGATCAAGATGCTGGAAGATTTGGTGTCTGATGAGAGCTGGCTTCCTGGGTCATCACTGGCCATCTTCTTGCTCTGCTCACTTGTGGAAGGAGCTAGCTAGTTTATGAGAGCACTAATCCCATTCATGAGGGCTCAGCCCTCAGGATCTAATCACCTCCCAAAGGCCCCTCTTCTAAATATTGGGGATTAGGTTTCAATATAGGAATTTGGGGGGCAACACAAGCATCCATTCTCTGGGTCAGCTATCATGCTATCCCACCTCCGTAATCTGTGGCTAAGTCAGCAAAAGAGCAACACTTCCCATTTTCCTCTTCTTTCTGGATCTGGGGGCTTCACAGCAAATCAGGAATCTCAGGGGTTTTATAATTTTTTACCTATCTTATGATAAGAGCTCCCTCCCCTAACCCAAATGTAGTAGCCCCCCAATATCAGCCTTAGACTGAAATGTCTTAAATGCCCACCATCCTTAGTGCCCAGTTTTCCCTCTGTCAAGAAGGATAGCAGTCAGTTACCTACTTGCCTTGGACCCATCCCAAAGCATGAGGTTTAACTCAGATTTATATTCACAAAGGTGACCAACTCCATGCTAAAAGTCATCATCTAATCTAAATAAAATGTGATTCGGTTTTTTTTTTTTTTTTTTTAGGTGAGGGTAAAATGTAGCAAAACAGAAATAGAAATTAAATTTAAGTGAAGTCTAAAAAAATCTTTCAACTGACTATATGTCTTAGTTGCTTTTCATATAAAACAAACTTCCATTTCCTTGTAACTGCCCCAAGAAGTTTCCTTTATATATCCATAGATACATGTACCATAAACTAGGATAAAGTTCAAATTCTGAAATATGTGGTGCCGATCAGGTTTATTTCCAGGAGGAATCTGTAATCCTCAGGGGTATTCATAGAGCTCCAGAAATTTAGGTAAAAATGGATAGCTGCATAATTTCGAGAGAATGTTCATAACATTTACTGGTAAAAGTTTCCTTCTTCTTGGTTCTCATTGCATATTATCCATGGTATTCATATTTAAAATCCTTTTCTTTCTAGCTTTCCATCTGTTGGATACAGGTATTATCTAGTTTTATAAAAACATTTAATTAAAAAACTATGTTTTATTTTAGTTTTAGAATATTAACTCTATATTAAGATCATTACCTGTTCTTGCTTCATTGTTTTACAGAATGCTAGTTCATTTATAGAATTTATAACATATGAAACCTAACTACAAAGTAATAAGAACTGTTCGTGTAGCCTAGATACAAAATCACTCTGGATTTTATACTTAAAACTTGTGTAATAAACTGTGACTTTCTACAGTACAAAATGATAGTTAATAGCTAAGCAAGTGAAAAATGGCTGTTCTGGTAGCAAAATTTAAGATTTTAGATTATTTGGTAGGTTTGTATCATTACAAATATGTACATTTTCCCTAATTGGTGAACTGAATTTTCAATAAATAGTAAATTACACTAAACAGTGAATAAAATTAGCTAGCATTGCTATAAATTTCAGTGTATCAGGATATAATTCTACAGTGAGAAAGTCAGGGTTTTGTCTGTAGCTTATAGAAGTTTGAATAGATTTTTAGCACAGCTATTTTATGTACTATAAAAGCAAGTGGTAATTTCTATATTCTCATGGACATAATTGAATACTGCTATTAAATGTTGGTATCAGAAAATACAGTTATTTAAACCTTTTAGTAAGAACAGATGAATTACCCTAATTTGAGACTTGTAAAAACACTCAAAGATTTACCTGCTCTGTGATGATAGAATATTTGACACACACAAGTTGTGTCTATTCCTGTTCTGTGCCCCTGATATACTTGATTAAATATCTCTTAATGTTTTTAAAATAATTATTCACATAAATGACCAATGTACATTTTACTGAAGGCTTTACAAAGAAGGTGAGGGAGGATTTTACCCTCAGAAGTCTTCCCTTCAGAAATTCACATTTGAAATATTGTCTATTCTCAAGTTATGCTGAATGCGTCATATATCAGTTTCTTGAAAATAGAATAACTTCTCAAACCATTCAAAATTAGTGTCTTCTCAGTTATGATGTATGCAACCAAAAACTCTTTACCTAGTGATTTTTAAAAAGTGGTATACAAAATATTTTTAACGTAAAGCTGTTGAGTCCATACAACACCTTAAAATACCTTATTTTTTAAGTGATTTATTCCATTTACTGAATCTTTAAAAAGTAAATCAGAAAATTGCATTTCTATCTTTGATTTCCACGTCTAGGAGAGATGCAGAATATCCAAAATTCTAAACTTAAAACATCTAAGTATTCTGTTGGTTTTAAGGAGCTGGCTAATCCAGCTGCAGCTGGCTAGCATAACTAAAGCTGATGAGAATTAGTTTTCACAAAGTTTGCTTTATAATTCACTCCAAAGAATATGTCTAATACTACTTAGTTTGGTTAGAGAATTCATCTGTAATAACAAAATTAATTGCAAATATATAAAGATTCATTTTGATTTTTAAAAAATTATAGAAATTTCATAATCCATTTATCCTTCATGCTCTTCGGTTTCTGTCATCTACATTTAGAAGACTTCCATAATTAGGTAGGAAATTAGTACTGTTTATATAAGTAGAAAATCGAGGGAGGTGGTAGAGTTTTCTTCCTTTGAAATAGTTCTAAATGTTATTTTTAGATTTTTTTCCTTAATTGAAGTTTCCCCTTTTGTCATGTACATAGGAACCTGGCAGCTGATCTTCTCCTGATGACTCCTGATAATGAACTGCAGTTAGTTAAACTCTGTGCTTTCTACCCAGGGTGTACTGAAGAGATAAATGATCTTCATGAGAAGGTATGCAAGGGATATTACATACTCCAGTTTGGAATGCAGTGCTGTGATTTAACTTATTTTAGGTTTGGGCACATAGAGATTCAGGCAGAGAAACAAACATATCCCTTTCCAACCCTTTTATAAATATAACAGAAATGGTAACAATACGTGACATTTGTTGAGCTTCTACTGTATGCTTGGAATAGTTCTAGATTTTCACATAGATTTGCGTTTTACTCAACTCCCATGAAACCCTGAAAAGCAGGGGCTATTGTTCATATTTTACAAAGAAAGTGAGCTCAGAGAAGGTAAGGAACTGCCCTCAGTTAAAGGTGGAGGGTGAATTTCAGCTTCAGCATGTCTGCCTCCACGTCCCAAGCCCTTCCCACTCTGCCACTCTGCATTGTAAGGAACATGTATGCTAACTTTTTAAAAATAGGCAACTTAGGATCCTTAAAAGAGTTAATGAAGTATAATGAAATTCACATGCATTACTCTAAAGCGCCTTAAAGAATTATTCCTTTGTAGAATATAGGAATTTACGTACCAAGATCATATATAAAAACAACCAAAATATTCAATAATTGGAAGATTGTTTATGTAAATTGCAGTACATTTCTGTATTTCAGTGCTTTTAATCCATTAAAAAGATCATGAAGCTCTGTTTTTATTGACATTGGTAGATGGCCGTAAAACAGTCATATAAAAAAGCAGAATACGAAATATGCACATGCCATGTGATTTTCATTTTGAAAAAAACTGTACATATTTGTTATTTATAGCATATTTAAGGAGATATGTAAAATTCTTTTAAGAAAAATGTAAGATATAATAAAACATTTTCTTATCTTTAACTCCAAAAAACAATGTTTTGTTTCACTTACATGAACCTTGATTTGTCCCCAGGGGCTGAGTGGGGATGGGGATATCCATCAGTGGATACTTACTAAGTATTATGATAGTACAAATAGACAAGGAGTGTGTGTGTGAGTGTGAGCATGTGTGTGAGCGTGTGTGAGAGCGTGAGTGTGTGAGCGTATGTGTGTGAGAGTGGGTGTGTGAGTGTGTGTGTGTGAGCGGGTATGTGTGAGTGTGTGAGCGGGTATGTGTGAGTGAGCGTATGCGTGAGTGTGTGTGTGTGAGTGTGTGATACCAGGGGAAATACTTGTGAAAGGGTTAAGTATGCACAGTGACCAGGGGGTTGTAAGATTTTGGGTGATTTAACTTCTTTTTACACTTGGTATTCTGTGAATTATTTTTTAAATGAGCCGCACTTGCTTTTACAAACATGACAAATAAAAGCAATTTCCATGTTGAAATTCAAATAGGGAAGGACGTAGGAACTGCACATTTGCCGCATAGTGCCTTTTTTTTAAGTTAATATATTGATATGAGAAAGAGAGAGTGGGAGCAGGGGAAGAAGAGGGCGAGGGGGAGGGCCGGAGAGAGGGCGAAGCCAGCTCCCCGCTGAGTGCAGAGCCCTGTGCCAGGCTCAGTCCCAGGACCCTGAGACCAGGACCTGAGCCGAAGTCCGCCACGTAACCCACTGTGCCACCCAGGCGCCCTGCCTAATGCTTTAAGTGTAACCCACATACCTTCTGAGGTGAGAACAGCAGGCGCTAATATTGGGGCTTAGAGAGGCAAGACATCTGTCTGTGTTTACACCCTGGTAATGACATGGGTAAGATGGCGTTTACATAGTCTTTTCATCACATGTTCTAAAAGGATGTCATCAGACTTTCTGGTCAGACTTCATTAGTAACTCTTTAGACAGACTAGTCAGTGTGTGTAAAGGTGTTACTAGCTCGGGACAACTTCACAAGTAATGTTAAAAATTATATTTTCAAATATTAATTTATATAACTTTTGGAATTTTAAGGTAAGACAGAAATGACAGGAATGATCATCTTACTCTTTTATTTGAGAATAAAATTTCAACAGAAACCACTTTTTTATTTCCTTTACTCTTTGAGCATATATCAAAGTGAAGAAGCTTTATTTTATCTAGCCAGGCAGAGTACCTAGCACGTAGTAGTTGCTCAGTAAATAACTGGCATTTAGTAAATGAAGATGGGGAAGCAATGTGAAATGTTAAATGTATGAAAGCTCCTTTAATTTAGTTTGTTGTAATTTTTTAAGAGAGAGATTGAGGAATCTAAAATGTTCAGTTTACCAAATTTTTATTTATTTTTTATGTTTTTATTTAACTTCCGGGTAGTTAACATCCAGTGTTATATTAGTCTCAGGTGTACAGTCTAGGGATTCATCACTTCCATACATCACCCGGTGCTCCTCCCAACAAGAGCGCTCCTTAGTCCCCATCACCTACTTCTCCCACCCCCCACCCACTTTAAATCACAGAAGTTGTGAAACTCTTGAATAAATGCGTTAATAAATAGGTCGAATAAACCATCTTAGTGACTTGAAGGGACGTAAAGGGAAAGTACGAAGGGAAGAGAGTGATGAATCTCAAAGGCGAGCGGACAGATGGCCTTCGGAGATTGAACTGCGGCATGTGGGGTCACAACACAGAATCCTCTCTGCACTGGGAGCACCTTCTCCACGGTTGCCAAACACCAGCGAGCCGAAGCGTTCAACTATTTATAGGTGTTGCTTAGAAACAAACCAGCAAACTTTCAACACTTCCACTTCAAACATCATGAACACATCAGATTTGGATATAAACGGTACCTTAATTCATGCCTACATTATGGAAGCAGAAGAACTTACCTTCCTTACAGAGGAGCAGACTCTCTGTTTGAACAGGAAAAAAAAATATTTGGAAAAAATAGGGAGTATTGCTTTGTATTTTACAGTGACGAAATCTCATAGGCTCAAAATCTCCATTTTGTGGTATTTCAGAATGTCAGAGCTAAAAACTTTGAGGGCTTGTATGTGTTTCGCCTTCCTGCTTGAAATGACGTGGCTTTGTCTCAAAGGCCAAATGAAATGAAACTCCAGAGTGTAGAGGCCGTGGAAGAGTGTATCGCTGATGTTTTCTACATTTAATGTAGTTTCTGGCATCAGTCCGTGTATCTTGAAATAACAAATCTCAGCAGTTTTTTTCTGAAGTACATGCGTGGATACTAATTCCAATATCACAGGACAATTTCGTTCTACCTCTTTTGTTAGGTATTTATGTGATGAAAAACTTTTAACTCATTAGGTAATACCCTATTTATTGTTATTAGATCCTAAGGATGTTTTCATAAATGTATGCTTTTAATACAAATTATTTCATTTATATCTATTTTGAGCGATTGAATAAGGAAACCATACTAGACATATTGGAAATGTTTAGTACTTATACTGCTGCTTTTATCCCTGTAAATTTTAGTAACGTCATCAAAACCAATTACTTTTCAGTGCAAGCTACCCACGGTAGAGGAATGTATGCAATTAGCGGAGACAGCCCAGGCAGATGGTAATATATTTGAAACTGTGAAGTATTATTTGTTAAGTCAGGAACCTGAAAAAGCCCTTCCTATTGGTATTGATTACATCAAAGGTAAGTTTTTATTTGGTAGTATAATCTAAAATCTCATTTATTTGATCTTTTCATTAATACTGATAAGCAACCTTAAAATCAAGCACTGGCCATCCTAATTTTTTTTTTATTATGTTAGTCAACATACAGTACATGATTAGTTTTTGATGTAGTGTTCCACGATTCATTGTTTGCGTATAACACCCAGTGCTCCGTTCAATACGTGCCCTCCTTAATACCCATCACTGGACTAAATATAAAAAATAAAGAGATTGGTGATTGTACTGTATGGTATGGGAACTTGAGAGAGGGTAAATACGAAAATACTTGTGACCTAGAAAATAAGGAGGTAGTTGGGATTGACCAGAAGAGAATTATGTAAGTTAAAAATTGGATGAACATGTTTTAATACTTAGAGAGAATCTCTTATTTTGTTTTATTTTGCCAGAATACATCACTAGTTCAAATTGGACACTGGATACCATTTATCCTGTTCTTGACCTGTTGAGTTATATTCGTACTGAAAAATTAGTCTTGCATACATGTACTAAGTGAGTACTTTTTCTTCAAAATATGTAACTGAACCTGTGTAATGTTTTAAAATGGTTATATTGTTTTTAGTGTTCAGATCATGAAATAAGATCATCTTGGACAGGTAGATGCCCTTGTAGAAAAATTACATTTCTATTTGCTATTGATTTATTTATTTTAGAAGGAGAGAGTGGAGGGGGGAGAGGAAGAGGGAGAGAGAGAATCTCAAGCAGACTGTGGGCTGAGCTCAGAGCCCAACTTGGGGTTCAATCTCATGACCCTGAGACCATGACTTGAGCCGAAGCCAAGAGTTGGACACTTAACCTACTGAGCTACCTAGGTGCCCCTTTATTTGCTATTCTTAAGAAAAAATACAGAGGTCAATTTGAAACAGAAATAGTCTTAGTGGTCCTGTTTACTAATACCCAGAGTGTGTATGTTTATATATGTGTTTGTACACACACGCACATGCGCACACACTCACACACACACAAACACACACACACTCTCTCCCCTACCTGGCTCAAATAGGGCTAATTCAAAGCTTTGGGGTAGTCTTAGTCTTCAAGAAGCTAGTGGTCATATCTATTAAATAGCCACTGTGTGCAAAAAAGCAGATGAGGCTGGGGAAAAAAGTGAAGGTGCTAGAAAGTGAAAAATAAACACCATCCCTGCATTCAAGTATAATTTAAGGACACTGTTGTCCATAGAATGAGAAGTCCCCAGACACTGTGTGTAGTTTGTAATGGAGGCTTCGCGCTATTTTTGCTTTAATGGTGTGTGTGGAAAAGATGATGCCACAGCCTTGGGCATTTTTGCCCAACTTTGACAAGTTTCCCTAGCAGGACGTGGACTGGGTATGCTCTGTCCTTTCCTAGAGTCTATACAATATGCCAGGAATTCCTAGATTGGGCCTAATGAGTTACTTAGAGAAAAATTTACATGAAGAAACAGTCAAGGAATAGAGAAAAACAAGAAGGCAAGAGTTAAACATTATTTGTGGTATAGCATAAATGTGTGAATAAGAGTTAACTTATGAATAAAACATCTTCAATTTGGAAAATTTTCTAAACATATTTTGCTATAAATGTCACTCATCAAAATAGAGAGTACAAGTACAGTAACTACATGTGTGAGTAATGTTCTAGACCTCAAGTTATGGAATTAAAAAAATAAATATATTCTCTTTTAGAGCTCGAAATGAATTGCTCATATTATGTGGTTATATTGGTGCATTATTGGCTATCAGAAGACAGTACCAAAGCATTGTTCCAGCACTTTATGAGTATACAAGGTAAAACCGATTTCTCTTCTGTTATGAAATTTGAGAAATTCCCTTCACTAAGATAGTCTCTAAGTGTATCCTAGAAGGCACCAAATACATATTGTATGCATCCATTAATTCATTCAGCCTGTACTTTATAATAAAGCAGTGATAAACTATGTGAATTAGAAGTGAATTAGGATGTAAATAATAGAAATCCTAATTCTAGCTTAAACACATGGGGTTTCTTGGTCTTATGTCAAGACACCTGGTCGGCATTCCAGGGCTGTTAGAGCTGTTCAGAGTCCATCCAGGACCTGAATTCTTCCCTTCTTTTGACACTGACTTCCTTGGCTTCCTTCCACTTGCTTGAGGAACCCAGGGTGACAGGGTCTGCATTCTAAGCAGGAAGCAGAGAAGGGTGACAGGATAGGGACCCCAAAGCATGAGGCATCCGACTCAGGAAGGAGAGGTCCCCTTGCGTTATATGCCTGCATCCCTTCAGCCAGAACTGTGGAACCCTGTTTTTAGAAGAAGCAGAGAAACTGCGTATTTTAGCTTTCCGATCTCTAGGGTAGGAAAAGGCAAAGAGGATTTGTGAACAGCGGGTAACTCACTGCTTTAGAGTCATGCCTGACAGTCCTCCCAAACCCCTGTATTTTCTGTCAGCTTGCTAATAACTTCAGCCATTGTGCTTAAAACTAGTTACAATCAAAAAGAAAATCCACAGCACCTTTGCAAAACATCATTTCCAAGTTGACTAGTTTGCTACACAGCAGAGTAGCTGACTCCTAAAAATGCTGAGTCTGTGGGTAAAAGCAGTTTTTCTGAGTGCCCTTCACACGGGGCGGACTTTCTGAGAGAAAGCTTCCTTCCCCCTCCTTTCTCTTTCCTGTCTCGGCGACTGGGCTGCCACCTGGACCAGGCTGAGGGACAGTGTGGAGTGGTACTGCTGGGAAAGTAAAGGAAAAATCAGTTTCTGTGCAGGCAGCAGACCCAAATTCGAAGGCAGCGTTTAACAATATTAAAATATCTTATGGGAGCAATAGCATGTACCACATGGGATGAAAATATTATTTAATGAAATATGTTCCATTTATATATGACTTGGGTAATGAAAGGAGAGAGAAAATGGTCCCTTGGAATAATATCAGAACTAAAAGGAGGCTTTTACATGTAAGGCGGGAGAGACTTGGGAGAATGTATCTAAACATGCTAGTTGAGGAGAAATTAAGAAGGCTGTAATTGGAAGGAACTTCTTGCTTGCCTGATTATGGTGTCTGTTGTCTTGTCTTGTGCTCATGCTGATGCCCTCGCCCCTCATGCTGGGCCCCCAGGGCTTTTCTCTTTGGCCCTCTTCTTCCTCCCTTCCTCTGCTTCCCAGCTTGCTCTCCCGGTCTCCCTTCACCCCTCTTTCCCCTCAGTTCTCTGCCCTTAGAAACCTCCCCATTTCTGGAGCTCCACCCGTCACCTCCGTGGTGGTTTTTATATTCACGCATTGTTTCTGTGGCTCACAGACTCTGGCCTCAACTCCGTGTGCTCAACGTGAAACTCCTCTTCCTCCTCAAATCTGCTGCTTCTCCTGTATTCTCTCTTTCTTTTGATGGTGCCATTGTGTTTCTCTTGCCCAGAAGTACATGATTAGGTCCTGATTAATTGTTTTCTCTGACCGCCATAGTTAGGGTCTGCATTAACTCCCTCCTGCCATAGCGCTGCATCTGCTCACCTGATCTCTGCATCTCTGTTCTTCTCCGGCTGCATCCCCTTCCTGCTGTGGCATCCTCCTCCCCAGAAGCACCCCCCTTCCTCGGTACCCTCCGGACTCCCCACTGTCCATCACAGAGCTTCCAGATCCTTAGTCTTACGTTAAAGGTGTGCAAAAATAGGGTTCTGACCATGTGTCCCCTTGTAACCTTCTCAGTTCCCCACTCCGGCCAAACTGAATTACTTGCGATCCCATACATATGGAAGCTGTCCCTGATAGTCTCTCAGCATCCCCTCCACCTATTTACCCTGGATTTCCTCCTCACTTTTCGTCACTGCTTTATATATAGTAGATCATCTTTAACTACTGGACAGATAAAGTCCTATCAAGTGCACATTTGTAGACAGGGAAGCCAGGGTGCTTAAGGAATTCATTTTGGAGCTAGCCACGTTGTCAATCAAAATTTTAAGTTCAGTAATTTGGGGTAAAAGAAAATGATAAGCCACTAGCCGATTTCAGTTAATATTACTACAGTGTTAGACCTGTGTGTGTGTGTGTGTGTGTGTGTGTGTGTATGTATGTAGGGGGAGATTTATACCTTTTTCCTCACCAAGTGTTACCATGGCCCAGCAGATGACAACTAGCAGGAGTCATAAAATGTACGTTACAGAACGGCTTACTTAACCCTTAACTTCATCTCTAAGGTCTTACGTTCTGATTCTATCTCCCGAACAGCTTTTACTTTTAAATTTCAGCTAACTAGTTCCTTGGAAAACACACTGAGTTTGTAACTTACTATAGAAACTAGGACTGGTAATTCTTTACCTAAAGCTTCCTAATTAATACTAATTATATCTCTTTTCCAGTTTTCTTTACACAGATGTGATGGATCACTGATGTCACTGTTTTACTGCCTTTTCTCACACATCTCTGTCTTTAAAGAATTGAAGTCAGCATTTCCGTTCCTTTGCACTAGTTGACATTCTTCTCTTGCCGTTCTCCCACTTAATCTCTTATTCCTCTAATACTCATTTCTAATTCAGCCGTGCGTCGTACCATACAGCAGTCATGTGGGGCTATTATACACCGTTGCTTGGCTTGTCTGTCCATTCGCCACAATTCGCTTGTTCCTCCATTTGTTTGTTTACCTGTTTACTAGTTTTCCATTTTATTTTTTTAAGTTTTTATTTAAATTCCGGTTAACATTCAGTGTAATATTAGTGTCAGGTGTACAGTGTAATGATTCAGCACTTGCATACAACACCCCGTGCTCATCACAAGTGCACTCCTTCATCCCCCCCATCTCCTATTTCACCCATTCCCCCCAACACCTCCCTTGCAGTTCACTCATTGGTCTGCTCACTCAGACCGTCATCCAGCTGATATTTACTGAACATTTTTGACTTCAGGGAACTTAAAAGCCAGATATACAAGTAAGCGTGCACGCGTGTGCACACACACATTCATATATACACATGTATTTTTAAATCTGAAATTGCAGTTATTTAAAGCTCATTTGCTTTTTTGATATTGTAGTCTTGGACGTCAGATGTTAATTTCTTTTTCACATGTTTTAGTCAGCTGTTAAAACATCGGGTGGTGTCAGTGCCTTTAAAAATTGAGCACCTTTCTAAGGAGTTGGATGCGTGGAGAGCTTGCACACAACCCGTCAGCCGGTGAGTGAAGATGATGTGAAAATTGGAATGTGGAAGTATTACTTAATATTATGGGCAAACTTGTTGAAAATGTGGATTGGCTCACTATTAATCTTAGCCAAATAATGCATCTTGGTTTGCTTAGCATAGATTCAGTAATATTTTACAATCCTGTTCTTTTCTGCCTTTTTAAAGTCATTCATTTTACTATAAATTAAGTCTAAGTTGCCATCATCTCTAAATGGGGACTAAATAATCCTCAGGGACTGAGGATTTCTTTTTTTTTTTTTTTAAGATTTTATTTATTTGACACAGAGAGACACAGCGAGAGAGGGAACACAAGCAGGGGGAGTGGGAGAGGGAGAAGTGGGCTTCCCGCCGAGCAGGGAGCCCGATGTGGGGCTCGAACCCAGGACCCTGGGATCATGACCTGAGCCACCCAGGCGCCCCAGGGACTGAGGATTTCCGATTTAAACCTTAGTAATTCTTTGGTTCTACAAAAATGAAAATGTAATATCTGTTGAAAATATAGATCATCGGAAGAGTCTGCATATACTCCCCCTTCTGATTCACAAAAGATGGTTTATGCAACTTTACTAAAGAGACTACAGCAAGAACCGCTCGGAGGAATTGTTGGACCAGATTACGTGACTGGATCAAACCTGCCCAGTCATTCTGATATCCACATCTCTTGTCTTACGGGATTAAAAATCCAGGTATAGCCTAATGTAAGGCATAAATTGTTCATTTCCATTGTTGCCCTTGTTTCATTATTTTTAAAAATGTGGTCTTAAAGTAAGCATAATCTGAATAAAAGTAGGTACCTATAAAGAGGACTCTTGCCTAGTGAGAACATATTGCCCTTAATGCTCTGTAGTTGGTATAAATGGTCTCTCTGTCCTTAAAATAAATTCAGAGAGATGGTCATGGTATTATTATCATGAAAGCAATTCATGTAATAGGTATACTTAGTAACAAATGCTAAAAATACATGTAGATCATATCCTTAGGGAAATTAAATAGGGGAGGACAAAGCAACAGTCAACACAGTTATAAATTATCGTATCACAATAGATTAAAATTAACTTTGTAGTCTCCATTTTTATTTTATAAACACAAAGAAATTAAGAACTGGCATATGTATATTGTTGATATACATGTTCTTACACTGACTTACTGAATTTTTCAGCAATTACAAATTATTGGGATCGATCATGAGGGAGGGCTAATCCCTAAGGAAGGTCCCTAGTGTACAGTCAAAAGTAATGATGGGGAATGATACCTCCCAGTGCCCCACTTCTGGGGAAAGTGGAGACGTCTTCATGGTCTCAGAGCTAGGCCAGGTGGAGGTGTCCACACGGAGAAACCAAGCTGAGTCCACATAGACTGCAGATTGAAGCTCCAGTCCGGACTGAAAGAACACCACTTCCCAGAAAAATGTTCACATTTTACACAGTGGATTCTTCTGTTTCTAATGGAATGTGACTAATTACATCTCCAATACTGATATGCCAGGCCAATGGGGACAGCTATTTTTGGGATAACCACTTGAAGTAAATTAAATAGCTTGCTGCTTACGTAAACCCTCACCATAGCTTGACTTGAGACTATCAACTAATTACGTCTTCAGAATATGCTAATATAGTCCAAAAAACAGATAGGACACTTAGTTGTGTGCATGCTTTTTTATCCACTTATGTTCAAAGATAAAGAATCAAAGCAGTAAATTCAATAACTTATAATTAAGAGCAAAAAATATCATGCAATTTTTAAGAATATATCTTCAGTGCTACTTGCTGCTCTCCCTGTGCCCTAGTCCTTCCTTCGTATTCCTAGCGCCCCTTCCTGTTTCTCTTCCTTCATATTCTTATCGCACCTTCCTGTTTCTCTTCCTTCATATTCCTAGCGCCCCTTCCTGTTTCTCCTCCTTCATATTCCTAGAGCGCCCCTTCCTGTTTCTCTTCCTTCGTATTCCTAGCGCACCTTCCTGTTTCTCTTCCTTCGTGTTCCTAGCGCACTTTCCTGTTTCTCTTCCTTCATATTCCTAGCGCGCCCCTTCCTGTTTCTCTTCCTTCGTATTCCTAGTGCCCCTTCCTGTTTCTCTTCCTTCGGATTCCTCGCGCCCCTTCCTATTTCTCCTCCTTAATATTCCTAGCGTGCCCCTTCCTGTTTCTCTTCCTTCATATTCCTAGCGCCCCTTCCTGTTTCTCTTCCTTCATATTCCTA
>NC_138370.1:5838355-5873913 GCF_054177405.1 Leptonychotes weddellii
AACACTGACTACAACAAACCCTAAAATTCTTATGAAAGGGGGAAAAGCTTCACTAATGAATACAAACCGCATACCTCAGAGGCTTCCATTCCGCGATAAGCATTCTGCCAACTGATTGAAGACTCTCCTAGAGGAACTGCTGTAGCTCCTAGAAAAGCTCCTTCGTGAAGCAAATGGCCTTCCGAAGATACCTGTAGTGTTGGCCTCTCAATAGAGCTCATCTTCAAGAAGCTCCTGAAGTTGCTACTTTGACTGCCTGCTACCTTCATTTACTTACTCACTATGAAATGAAACCTATAGAACTAGTTCATATTTTCCACAGCTCTCCATAGGCCCCATGGGAGTCTTGAGAACTTACCATAGGCCGTGGGTGATTAGCTTTTTCAGGTGATTGAACATACAGTCAAGAGAAGTATAAATAAACTTTTTATATGACTGTTTACCCAAATCTAATCCTCTCTGGATCTTTTCCCCAGCCAAGCTTCAGAAGACTTGTTTCTATAACCCTTTCCTAAGGAACTATATTTTATGGGTTGAAAATTATTCTCATAATTTTCTACTTTAAATTTGTCCCATTAGAATGCAAGGTTCATAGATAAATAACCTATAGCTGGTTAAGATATGCATTTAAAGTATACCTTTTACCTCAGATAAAACTAGATTTTAAACACACTCACTCCCAAGAAGTAATCCTATTTCATCAGGGCTCTCTTTACTTTCTTTTACTAAATATTACCTGCCAAAAATGTGAAATTAAACTGGGAAGTCTCTGGAGATAGAAATTCTAATAAAGCCAAGCCTTCAAAAATGCAGAACAATTGACAAGAGTTTAGCTGGAAATTGACAGGCATGTCGTGGGATTCAGTGTTCCTAATACTCATTCTCGGAAGTTGCAAATGAGACTGTTAATGAGAGAGCATAAAGACATGAAAAATTCCAGTTGAAGGAAAATTTCCAAATGTGAATGTAAAATTATAAGAATGTATGAAAGATAATTAATCTTTCAAGATACCAACTTGCTTTGGTTTCCCTCCAGCGAAATTATGGGGAGTGGAAGCAACCAGTAGAAAATGTTTAATTGAACTGAATGGTTTGCTAAACCCCAGAACCAAATTCCAAGTGAAGCACAATTTTCCTTTCCCACAACTCTTATCAACAGGACGGACACCTATTTTTTTAAAAATGTTTCAAGTCAGGCTATTTATGGGGGTGGACAAGGTTCTCTGTGGGCCTATGTATAATAATAATCATTCAGAATAAATATTTTTATGAATGCATGTGATGTGTGAATATATATCAGGCAAAGTAGTAGCTCTTTTCATTTCTAATGAGGAAAATGTATTACAAAAACGTAGAGTCACCATTCCTACAGAATTTATGAGAAATAACTTTGACTTGTCATGGTGAGTTATGTTTAACGGTACCTTTAAAATGATTCTTGCTCATTCTGTGTTATTTGATTTTGTATTTTTAACAGTAACTGGCACAGGTGTTTAATAAATGGTTATTGAATTGAAAAAGCACGTTCTTCAGCCCAATTATGGATGAGACACCACTTTAATTTACTTATATGTCCAAGACTAGGTAATTCTATCCACTTAGTATGGCAGGAGATGGGGCATCACTTCTTCAAAGCCATTGGACGGGTGCTTTCCAAGCTTACTTTTCCTTGTTTCTGATAGATTTCCTAGCAGATTCAAAAGAATGTTTTCCAGCTTGCTTCACACAAGTTTCTTAAGTGGATTGCCACCAGTACCTATATTTCCTGGAATATTTAAATAAACAACACTAAAATCAGTTTGTGGTTATTAAATATCTGCACAATGACCAATGTTTCCAGTACATGGAACATGCAGAATGATGGGCAGCAGGCTGAGCCCAGGTTCATCCAAATGCCTGGTAAACAGAATATTTAAAGCATACGTTATAGTAGCCGTAAATAAAAAATCTGGATGCCATGCACTTCCAAAAGTCATTAGCAGTGCCTAAAATACCCAGGGCTGATTTTGGTGTATCTGATACCGAATATGACTCAGTTATTTTTAGATGTTGCTTCAGAAAGCAGCTGAGGTAACAGTGCCATGGTTTTCACAGTGCTGAGATTTGGCAAATACACAGAATTCATAGTTGAGTTTCTGGAGCTCTGCACTGAAGCCTCCAAGCTGCCCAGACTCTTCAGGTTACTCAGTTCCAACGTGAGGAGCCAGTCACAGCTAAGAAATCTGTTTTCCCCCGGCCCAGTAGTTTGCTGGATGCTAGGTTTAGATAAACAAATGGAGGAATTTAAGTGTTAAAGAAAAAAAAAAACAAAAAACAAAAACAAAGGTAATGACCTATCTAACAATTAATTTTCACCACCTTATCAGATAATTAGAAGCTTTTCAGATGAATGGCCTTGTCGTTTCAGTGTTGTTACGTGCAGTGCAATCTTAGATGGTAAATAGGGCCCAGTTCCAGTGGTCTAGCTCCGTTTCTCCTTCCATTAACTTTCAAATTATGTTAGCTGACTTGAACTTATCACTCTACTCTTTTATTAGAAACAACTGAAAACAGAGGAGGGTGGGGGGATGGGGTCACTGGGTGATGGGCATTAAGGAGGGCACGTGTTGTGATGAGCATTGGGTATTACACGCAACTGATGAATCACTGAACACTATACCAAAAACTGATGAGGTACTATATGCTGGCTAATTGAATTTAAATTAAAAAAATAATTGAAATAGAACCCCTTGAACAAATTTGGGGAGAAAATAAAATTTAGCAAAACAGCTCTCTCCCATGTAGTTAACCAAAGTCTGCTTCATTCATTCATTACTTTCCATTCTGCCTAGATTAAGAGAATCCAAGTATCTGGAACAGGTTTGAGAGACATAAAAAGATAAAAGCATGTTTCTTCCTATCCTGATCTGCCCTGAAAACCTCCATAGCCCATCATCCACTTTAAAAAGGATAGAAAAAGACCACCGAAGTGAGAGGGACTCATAACAGAGAGCACTGAGAGAATAAAATGGGGGAGAAGTTATTTATAGCTGCTCATACATGATTAAAATTGTAAAAGCAAGAATCCACTCTACTTGGGCATTCTGATCTGAAATTATAGCATTATTTTTCTAAAAATGCCTGTGTGTGACCTTGAAATTTTTCTGAAAAGAGAACAGAAATGAGGAATGCTCTTTAGCAATTCAAGCACTGGTAGGCATCATTTTCTCAAATATGGACACTTTGCATCTGTTTCTCACACTGGAAGGACACCCTGCTGCGACTCATTCGTCCTTCTGCCTTTTCATTGCAGGTCCCAAAGCAAGTGGCCATGTGCTTTCCTGGCCAAAGTCAGGTCCAAGTAGCCGGAAGGGGAAAGAGGCAAGCAAGTGAACCAAAAGAGCCCTGGGGAAGGCTCCCCCCTGACTCGGCCTCAGCCCTCCTGTGGCTCCCAGCCTGCTGGAGTTTTCACTGCAGGCGTCACCATGGGAACGAGGTTGAGGCAGATTGAAGGAGAGGATGTAGGCCCAGAACCTGAAGGTGAAACTATGGATACATTTTTTTTTTCCCCATAGAAACATCGTTACTTCTGTTGGGTTCTGTCATGCAGAGTCCCATGCCTTGGGCATGTGATGAGTTAAAGAGGTTTTCATGGACGGGCCTAATGTCTAGATACTAAGAAGTGTGCTCTGAGAAACAGTAGTTCTAGCAGGCCATTAGCAAAACAGAACTCAATGATAGTGATGTGTGATCAAATAGAGTTTGGAAAACACTTGATTCTGTACTTCTGCTCTTTAATATTTACAATGCATATTAGCATATAAAAGGCTCTGTGAAATCCTAAGTTTAAATGAAGGAATCTGTTGACATTGCTTTTCCAGACCTTATGTAAACAAAAACCTTTTTCTCTCCCATGAAATCCCTTAACAGTAGAAAACATGCCCTGCAGCAGAGGTCCCCAAATATTTTCCATCAAAGGCCTAACAGTCAATACTTTAGGCTTTGTGGTAGGTTTGTCAGATAAAATATGGACACTCAGTTAAATTCGAATTTCAGATAAACAATGAATAATTTTTAATAAAAGTATGTCCGCAAAAGAATTAGTTGTATTGGCTATGTCTGTTTGTATTCACTAAATCTAGAAGCCCACTTTGTGGGCAACAACTGGCCGTGACTCAGCCCTGCTGTTGGGCAAAAGTCGCCACAGACAAGGCATGAAGAACAGGCGTGGCCAGGTTCCAATACGACTTTATTTCCGGACATGGAAATTTGAATTTCATATAATGTTCATGTGTCAGGAAATATCTTTCTTTTGATATATTTTTTCAACCACATAAGAATGTGAAAGCCATCCTTAACTTGCAGGCTATGTAAAAACAGGCAGGAGACTGACGTTGGCTTGTGGGGTGTAGTTTGCGATGCTATACTTGCTTTCTGAATGACCAGGATTTAGACAAGTGGTTTCTTGGGGTACAACTAACTGGGAAATGTAGGCAGGCAAGTGTCCCTCGCTGCCTTGGGACAGATGCATCATCCCTGCTAGAGAACTGAGTTTTGAGCTCTGCTGATGAGCCCCACCTGTTTCAGACTCATCTACTTCAAGAGAAATCAGCAGAAATTGTCCCTTTCGTGGGGGGGGAGAGGGGAGGCTGGCTCGGGAGTCTCTGGACGCGACTGGCACTTGCAGACCGTAGGCCCCTCAGTCTATCAAAACATCAGCCTACCAACACAATACACAGTGGTAGACTAAAGGCCTAGACTGACGTTTTAACGATTTTTTTTTTAAATTCAAAGGAATGAAGTAGAAACACTCATTTAACAGGTAAAAAGTTAAAAATAACAATACAAAAACTCACGTAAAGCAGGAGCGAGGCCTTCCTTTGAAATCATGGCATCATATTTGCACCCAGAGACTTTGGGAGGAAGACGATCGAGAGTAAGTTCTCCCACTGTTGGTTTGACCTCAAACCATTCTAGAAAATACGAGTACAGAAACTCTTCGTTAGAAATTCACTATGGCCATTGCCAAAATAAGACACCACAATTTACAAAGTAGGCAAATTCTTTAGACGTTTCTTTAATCATATTCCTAAGAGTGGTGTGGATGGGAGGTTATTAACCCTCTCCCCACATTGTTCACACCTCTGATGTACAGAATAGTTGCTTTAAAAAGTTACTTTAAAGACAACATCTTTATGTTCCTATTAGTTTTTTAATAAGTTCTTATTTAATAGTAATATGTATACAGAAAAGTGAACAAGTCGTGTGTTTACAGGCTGATGAATCTTTGGAATGAATACACCTGGGTTGTATTATTAGTATCCCCAAATCCCCTGCCTATCTCTCCCATACAGTACCCTAAAAAGAAAACACTCTATTGACTTCTGTCATAAAAGGTTAGATGATTTTTTTTGTATTTCATGTGGGTTTTTTTATATTTCATATAAATCATACAGGATTTATTTCATTTTTCAAACATGTTTATACTATAAAAATAGTGACTTAAAATTACTTCCATGTTTCCCATATTTCTTATTAAATCTATAAACTATCACACTTGGGCATTGATTTCCCTGTGCTTCTAAAGATCACTTACCCCTCCTCTGCAGCTCTCAGCCTTCACTGAGGCCGGAAAAAGAGTCTAAGGTAATTTCTACTCATCAATCAGACCTTGTTAATGCTATATACAGCTCTGGTCAATAACATTCTCAGAACTATAATTATCACAGTTAATTACTTTGGCTGAGCTTACAATCAACAGTCTCAAAAATCAAGACTGGTAAGAATTGAATACTGTTCAGGAATCTGAAGGGTTGAGGTGAACCATGGCTAAAGAGAAATTGTGGTGAAAAGAAGACAAGGGAGATAGAGGTTAGCTTTGCACCAAGATGGACTTTTATTTTATTTTATTTTAAAGATTTTATTTATTTATTTGAGAGAGAGAATGAGAGAGAGAGAGCATGAGAGGGGGAGGGGCAGAGGGAGAAGCAGACTCCCTGCCGAGCAGGGAGCCCGATGCGGAACTCGATCCCGGGACTCCAGGATCATGACCTGAGCCGAAGGCAGTCGCTTAACCAACTGAGCCACCCAGGCGCCCCAAGATGGACTTTTAAATAGAAGATTAAATAGAATAGTTGTGTTTTGTTCTAGAAATCCCAACTAGAGCCAATGAGAAGCAGAAATGGTGAGATCGACTAAATGTAAGCAAATGTTATGTATAAAAAATAATTGTATCTGATTTGTGGTATTAAAAAAAAAACTTGACAGAACTAAAATGCTGAAGTGTGGTAGGGGGCTGGGCAGGAGTCGTCATTGTCATTGTTTTAGGGTCCTTATAGTTGGAGAAAGAAAGTAAAGATATTAATTTTACATTAGGATACATATGCATGTTAAAATTTTTAGGGTAGCACTAGAAAGAGTAGAAATTTTAAATTTTCCAAATTAGTAGGGGTGGGGGGGAAGTCTTTAAAAAAGATTCAGTCCGAAAGAAAAGATAGGTGAGACAAAAACAAGGAACAGAAAAAGAAAAAAAGGCCACAAAATAATATGATAGATGTGAGGGCAAATATAACAGTAGGCAGTACTACTGAATTCATAACAATTAAAATCACAGTGAATGAAATAAGAAAGGTCCATGCCACAGGATATTTCTAAGAATTGCAGGACTTGCTTTACCAAGTATCAGCACTTACTGTACAGCACTAGTAACTAAGACAGTGAGGGTGTTGAGGTTGCACACAGGTAGACAAAATCAGCTAGAGCTGGGAAACAGACCCATATACATAAAGAAACTGGAAACGTTTGAGACAGGAGGGTATTATTACAAATCAGGGAGAAAAGAATAAATTTTGTTCAGGAAATGGTCTGAGACAGTTGGTTCTCCATTTCAGTTGCAGATGAATTAAGATCTTAAAAGAGACTAACCCCTTACCAGATCTATGTTTTGCAAACCTTTTTTTTTTTTCCATTTTATAGGTTACCTTTTCACTCTTGTTTCCTTTTTTATGTGGAAGCCTTTTAGTTTGATACAATCGCACATGGTTTTTTTTGCTTTTGTTGCCTGTGCTTTTGATGTCATTTCCAAAAAATCATTGCCAATGCCAATGTCAAGAAACTTTTTTCCTATGCTCCCTTCTAGTAGTTTTATGGTTTCTTAAACATAAGACCTATTCTGGTCTTATGTTGGGGTGTGAGATAAGGATCCAAACTCATTCTTCTGCAAGTGGATATTCAATTTTCTCAACATGATTTATTGAGGAGACTATCTTTTCCCCATTGTGTGTTCTTGGCATCCTTATTGAAGATCAAGTGTCTGTAAATGCATGGATTTATTTCTGGACTTGCAATTCTGTTTCATTGGTCCAAATGTCTGTTTTCATGCCAGTACCTTACTATTTTAATTACTATAGCTTTGTATTTAGCTTGAAATCAGGAAGTCTGATGTCTCCAGCTTTGTTCTTCTTTCTCAGGATTGCTTTGGCTTTTCGGGTTCTTTTGTGGTTCCATATGAATTCAGGATTGTTTTTTCTATTTCTGTAAAGACTGCGATTGAAATTTTGCAAGCTTGCATTGAATCTATAGATCAATTGGGTAGTATAGACATTTTAACAATATTAATTCTTCTAATTCATGAACATAGGATGTCTTTCCATTTATCTGTCTTCTTTTATTTCCTTCATCAATGTTTTATAATTTACAATGTATAAAGGAGTAATATCCAAAACATATAAGGAACTCATACAATTCAATAGCAAACAAAACAAATAACCCAACTAAAAACTGGGCAAAGGACCAGAGTAGACATTTCTCAAAATAAGAAATACAGGAGCACCTGCCTGTCTTGGTTGTTGGAGTGTGTGACTCTTGATCTTGGGCTTGTGAGTTTGAGCCCCATGTTGGATGTAGATATTACTTAAAAAGAAAATCTTAAAAAAATAAGGTATACAAATGGCCAACAGGTATATAAATAGGTACTCAACATCACTAATCATGATCAGTAATCAGGGAAATGCAATCAAAACCACAAAAATATATCATCATACACCTGTTAGAATCGCTATTATCAAAAAAGACAAAGTATAAAAAGTGTTGGTGAGAATGTGGAAGAAAAGAGAACCCTTCTACACTGTTGGTGGAATGTAAATTGGTACAGCCATTATGGAAAACAGCATGGAGACCCAAAATTAATAATAGAACTACCATATGATCCAACAATACCACTTCTGGGTATATATCCAAAGGAAATGAAATCAGTATTTCAGAGAGGTATCTGTACCCCCATGTTCATTGCAGCATTATTCACAATCACTGAAGATATGGAAATGCATGAATGTATAAAGAAAATGTGATATGTATGTGTATACACACACACAAACAATGGAATATTAATGGAATATTAATCAACCTTTTTGCTAAGTGAAATAAGCCAGATGTGGAAAAATAATACTGCATGATTTCACTTCTAGGTGGACTCTAAAATAGAGTCATAGAAGCAGAGAGTAGAATGGTAATGTCCAGGGATTGGGGGGAAGGGGACATGGGGAGATGCTGATCAAAGGTATGTAAGATGGATAAATTCTGCAGGTCTAATACATATCATGGTGACTATAGTTAATAGTGTATCATGTACTTGAAATTTGCTGCTGAGAGGATTGATCTTAAGCGTACTCACCACACCAAGCAAACAAGGAAAAAAAAGAAAAAAGAAGGAAAGAAAGAAACAAAGAAAATGGCAATCATGTGAGATGGGTATGTTTGATTGCAGTGATCATTATACAATGTATATGTACATCAAAACATCAAGTTGTATGCCTTAAATATATTTCTATTTGTCAATTATAACTCAATAAAGTTTAAAAAATTTTAAAAGTGAAAGGCTAACATAACATTTTTCTATATATGTCTCCGAGGCAAGGGAGATAAAAACACAATAAACTATTGGGACTACATCAAAATAAAAAGCTTCTGCACAGTGAAGGAAGCAATCAACAAAACTAAAAGGCAACTCATGGAATGGGAGAAGATATTTGCAAATGGCCTATCTGATAAAAGGTTAGTATCCAAAAAATATAAAGAACTTATACAACTCAACACCTAAAAAACCAAATAATCCAATTTAGAAATAGGAAGAAGGTATAAACAGACATTTCTCCAAAGAAGACATCCAGATGGCCAACAGACATATGAAAAGATGCTCAATGTCACTCATCATTAGGGAAATGCAAATCAAAACTATAATGAGCTACCACCTCACACCTGTCAGAATGGTTAAAATAAACAACACTGTTTATTTTGCACTGTTGGTGGGAATGCAAACTGGTGCAGCCACTGTGGAAAACAGTATGGAGTTTCCTTAAAAACAGAACTACCCTACAATCCAGTAATCATGCTGTTGGGTATTTACCCAAAGAATACAAAAACACGAATTCAAAGGAATTAATGTACCCCTATGTTTATTGCAGCATTATTCACGCTCGCTAAACTACGGAAGCAGCCCAAGTGTCCATCAATAAATGAATGTATGAATGTATATATATATATATACACACAATGGAATTTTACTCAGCCATAAAAAAGAATGAAATCTTGCTGTTTGCAACAACATGGATGGGGCTAGAGAGTACAATGCTAAGGGAAATAAATCAGAGAAAGACAAATACCGTATGATTTTGCTCATATGTGGAATTTAAGAAACAAAACAAATGAGCAAAGGAAAACAAAAGCAACAAACCAAGAAACAGACTCTTAACTCTAGAGAACAAACTGAAGGTTACCAGAGGGAGGTGCATGGCGGGGGAGATGGGTGATGGGGATGAAGGTGTGCACTTGTTGTGATGAGCAGCGGGTGACATATGGAAGTGTTGAATGACTATATTGTACACCTGAAACTAATATAACACTGTATGCTAACTTTACTGGAATTAAAAGTTAAAAAATAAATAAAAGTGAAAGGCTAAACTTCAGTAAATTTAAATATAGGAGAATGTTTTTATAACCCCAAGATGTCAACAGTATTGACCATGAAGTTTGTATTTGTTTTTCATTTCTGCCATAACAAATTACCATAAATTTGGTGACTTATGAACAACAGCCATTTTATTCTCCCAGTACAGAAGTCTCAGGGCTTCTTTTTAAAGTCTCACTGGGCTGAAATCAAGGTGTTGGCAAGGCAGCATTCCTTCTGGAAGCCCTGGGGATAAATCCTCTCCCATGCTCATTCAGGTTTTTGGCAGAATTTGGTTCCTTGCCCTTCTAGGTCCAAAGTCTCTGTGTGGTTGCTGGCTGTCTCCGAGGGTTGTTCTCTGCCCTTTGAGGCCATGCCCCTACCTCCTTGTGTTCTCTGAGTGGCCCCTGCAGCAATGGAAGGCTGAGGCCCTCTCACACTTCAGACCATTCCTACTTCTGCTTCTGCTGCATTGCTCTGATTCCACTTGGAAAAAGTTCTCTGCTTTTAAGTGCTCATGTGATTAGACTGGACCCACCTGGATAACCCAGCATTAACTCCCTAGGTCAAGGTGTGCAACTTCTGCAAAGCCTCTTTTGCCATGTCATGCGGCATACTCACAGGTTCCAGGGATTGGGGCATGAACAACATGGGGGCCCCATTCTGCCTACTACAAAGATGGATAAAATCTAAATTAAGAAATATATATGAATGAAATTAAGAACATAAATTGTATGCATGAACTTTTTTTTTTTTTTTACATCAAGGAAATTACAAACAAAGGCAGCAGGACAGTGGTGACTCTCAGAGGGAACCATGGAGAATGCAGTAAGAAGGACACCAGCAGAATGTAAAGGTATTGGTAATGTGCCACTTCCTAGACCATAAAGGGATTCAGAAATATTTATTCATTGTCTTCTTTAAATCGTACATACACTTTATATGCATGCATGTATGACAAAAATCACAGCAAAATTTTAATGTTTAAAAACATACAAAAGAATTTGAATACACAATTCCACAACAGGATTAATAAACTCAATTCTTTCTCTACTCACAAACTCATGAGTGGAACCAGAAAGGAGAGCAAATCAAGGAAGAGAAACAAAAACTGATAGGCAATGGAAGATGAACAGAGTAAGAGAGGACGAAATCCAAGATATCCAACTCACAGTTAGGGGCAAGTGACAGTTACTGCTCTCGTTTCCTTCCAGGGACTAGAGAGAAAATGGCTCTTCAGAAAACTGGGGTTCAAAAGAGCGAAATCCTAATGACTACAGCTGCCTTATTCATTAATGGTTTGGGTGCCACCGTCACGATAAAGTCACTAAGTGTCTGGAATCAAGGACTACAAAATTCCAGGACACGAGTGGTGTTAGAAAAGCAAAAGCAAAAACAAAAACAAAAAACAAAATAAAGTTCACTAACTTGCCAACTGTTGGGACTCTGATGGCAAATGCTTTGGATGCTTTGAGAATTACTTCGGTGGCATCTCTGGAAAGTTGCCTTGGGTTGCCCCAGTCTGCCTTACCTTACCCAGTCTACATACGGAGGCTACTCCAGAAAGGGTAACACTGACCATACGCTAGAAAGCATCTGGAATGAATCACGGTAGTCCAGGCTTTTCCTAAAGTACTTATATCCTGATGAAGTCTTAAATATTCCCATCCTCTTTAGTAACTTGAGATGATATGTGAACCTCTTATTTCCCACAAAATTTTATGTGAACACTTTCACTAACGTTTTTCTTAAAAGTATTAATACACTCAGTTAAGCTATGTTTGCATTAGAAAAATTATTACATAAACCACTCCAATGATAATAAATCGTTCCACTGCTAGCATAAGAGAACTATTTTCCCTTTAAGCCTGGGACAGAAAAAGCAGAAATGGGACAGACAATGGCCAGCTTTTCTTTCATTTGTAGTCAAGTATAGCCTCATTAAGTTGGGAAGAACTCAATTGACTATTTCCAAGGAAAACTTACTTGGATGCAGTTTTCTGCTTAATTTTCTTTGCAACATTTGTAGAAGTAAGAGGAACTCTACTTTAAGTTCATTGCTGAGCATGTTGGGATTGCTTATTATTTCTGATAACCTGATGTTATCTTTAATCGACTTGGAAGCTGTAGACCGAGGAACTAGGGGCAAACGCATCTGGTAACTATAGTCTGTGAAATTCACGAGGTCGTCCTGGATACTTTTAATTCTGGAAATAAAAAATAAAATACTGTTCACAAGCCACATTTTAGTAGTGAGACTGATATCAAATTTTCATGTTAAACTGTATCGCTAGAAAAATTCCGAATGACTTACTCTCGATGTGTTAACAAGGTATAAACCTCTTGGATCAGGATTTCAGGTACTCCAGCTTTGCAATGAATTGTTCCATGGATTAGCTCTTTAGCTAATTTAATTTTTTTTCTTGCCAGGAACTTTAATAGTAGAAAGAAAGAATTTTCATTATAAGAAGTTCTATATAAATCTCCAATTCCTAGGAATTCACTTTAATCCCCCTTTTGTCTCTCAACTAATTTTTTTTGTGTTTAACGTGTTAATTATTAAAATATACTATTCTTCAGCAAGAAAACCAATTATTCCGTCCCACTCCAATTTGAAATGAGTATGCTCAGTTTCATGAGGGACTCATGATAAGCTTTAACAACATTCTTTTCAATACAGGGAAATGAGCTGCCCAACTCAGTAGCCACACACACATATGTGTAGATATCCAAGAGGTCAGGAGAACACCTTTAAAAACACAAAATTCTTAACAAAGTGTCAATGACTGCTAATTTACCTGCTCCAACTGTGCCCAGTTATCCAACTTGACTTTCAAAGAAGTTCCATTTTCAAAGGATGACAATTTAAGGTCCCAGGGGTAATATATAGTGAATATTTCTGCAACCAGGAAACCATTTGAAAAATCCCTGATCCACACATAGATAGCATTAAGGAAATGAAATAAAATGTAGTTACTTTTACAGTTGGTAATATTTTATAATCAATTAACACCGATTGAATATTCCATACTGACAGCAAATAACTTATAAAATTAGTTTTGTTGGATCATTGCTTTGAGGAAGATTTGCTATGGAATAGAATTTTGATAAGATTAGATACACACCAAAGGCTTTGGTGTTCTTTTTATGAACCTAAACTATTAATTCGTATTGACTCTGCATTTTAACAAGATCCCTAGCTGATTCCTATGCACGCTGAAAATGTCAGGCATGTCTTTATCAAAAAATATTGAGATTAGTAAACCAGAGTCCCTGACTGCAAAAAATGTCATCGTCTTCATATTTATGGGGGTTAGTTCGCATTCCCAGAGCAGATATTAACTGCCCGTTAGGTTCAGGGTGGCTGCAGTTAGGCATCAACTTTCTTCAGTAGGTGCCATCCGGAGGGTAGACTGATCCCCACGGCTATTAATTGATGTCCAGTGTTTCTAAAGAAAGAGGCTTGACTGTTTAAATGTTTTTGTAGTCACCAAGGCATTCTATATTAGCTTAAGTCTAAAATGTAATGATTGATTGAATGGATAAATATACGAAAGCTTCCTCGTGTATTTTGCAGGCCCGCTCCCTCAGAGGGGAAGGGGTGCGTGTGCGTGCGTGCGTGTGTATGTGTGTGTGTATGTGTGTGTATGTGTGTGTGTGTGTGTGCTGAGCGGGCAGGGGTCTGGCACGGAAACCTAGACTGGGCGGAGCAGCCTAGCTGAGTGGGGCGGCCCCTGCGCCGTGGCGGGGCAGGCGGGGCAACGGGGTCGTCCGTGGGTGCCCGGGATGCTCAGGCCCAGGCGCCCGTCTAGGCGGCTCGCTCCTGCACCTGTTGACGTTCCTGGGGAAGAAGGTGAGATCCAGGCCCTGGAGCCAGCGCAGAACCGACCGAGACAGGCGGGAGCTCTTCGGTGGATGCGGATAGACCAGCCATTTCTTAGGCTTCCCTCGGACGGGAGCTGCCGCCTGTGGCGAAAGCGACGGTGACGTGGGTAGGGCTGCCGCCGGCAGTATCAAAAACTTTTCTCCCAGGCCGGCGGTAGCCATGTCGCTTTCTGGGTTTCTATGGCAGCATTTGCGGCGGGGCGGGGCCTGTGGGGGCGGAGCCTCAGTGAGGCCGGAGGAACCGCTTGGGCGGGGCGGAGCCTCGGTGTGGCTGGGCGGGGCCTGTTGGCGGGCGGGGCTTCAGCCGGGTAGGCGGGGGGCCTCGCGGATCCCCCAGTTAGGGGAGCTGACGCTGGGATTGGGGCACGCGATCCCTGGCTTCATTGGGTGGACGCTTTCAATCTTAGTTGTCGTTAGCCCTACTTCTAACCAATTTAGAGCTTCCTTCCAAACCCCTTGTCCTTATACATTTACATTTTAAATACTGCGGTTTCAGCCCAGCCAAAGGCCTATTTTCAGTCAAGCATTTTGAGGAGGATGTGAGAAGCCTCCAGAAGACAACGTCAGTTTTTGTTTAGAAATTGGAAATGATAGGGTATTTGCTCCAAAACGCCAAAGAAAACATTTTCGAAATTAAAAGGAATAGATGTCTGACGTCTATAGATTTAACATGTTTCCTCAGTTATTACATTAAGTGTTCATAAAAATTACATAATATTCGAAAATAATTTGTAGGTTTTCACATTTCACAAAGATGCCCTCGTATATATGATTCATTCCTTCAGGCACTGACCTAGTCATTTGGGGTTTATCAGTGAACAATGCAGAGAAAAAAAATGATTGCTGAGCCAGCATCGACAGTTACAAATTAAATATTTACACAACAAATTGACTAAAATCCTTTAAAAACTTTTGCAAAAAATAAAGTCACTTAATGTGGCATATAGATACGTATTATTATGCAAGATAAAATATGACTAGATCTTGATAGTGGAGCTACATAATATTTCATTGAATGTTTACTCAAATACACATTTATTAATGGAGTAAACCAATGTGAATCTGTATATGGCTTGAAAGAAAAAAAAATGAAGCTAAGAAAGCGTTTTCTTTTTTTCCCAATGAGGTTTTTCATGAAGGATTCATTCATTCAGTGAATTTTTTTTTTTTTTTTGAGGAACCGTTCTGTGCTATGTTATGCACTGGATCTTCACTATCCAGTACTGTAGCCACTAGCCACCTGTGGCTAGTTAGATATAAATTTAAATAAAATAAAATGAGTAACACTGGCTACATTTCAACTGTTTAATAGCTACGTGTGGCTAGTGGCTACGTGTGTTGTAAAGAAGAGACACAACCCTGTCATTGCAGGAGGTTCTATTAGACAGCTGTGGACTAGACTATTTATAGAAGGTACACAGTTAAAAATATCAGTAAAAAGATCATGTACACTGAAAAGCTCTGCCGTGGTAAAAATATATTAGTATCAGGGAGGAAGCAAATAATTTGGCCTGAGGGACTCTAGGAGTCAGTCCTTTCAGAGGAGGTGACCTTTGATTTGGATCTTATAAGGCAGTATTTTAAATTGCTTATGACAGAGGTTTTGGAGGACCGGGTCTACTTTTTATTGATTACGTGACTTCGGGCAAGTTGTATAGCTATTTTTATTTGCAAAAGGAGGAAATAAATAATGTATACCTCAGAGGGTTGTGTTAAGGATTAAATAAGTTAAATATGCAAAGAGCCTAGAATAATGTGCAGCAATAGTAAGTGTTGAGTAAGTGTAAATTATTGTTTCTAAGACAGTCGGGAAATCTGTGGGATGAGGGGGACGGGAACAGTTCCACACAGAATGACTACTCTGAGCAAAAGCACAGAGGATATAATCTGTGATTTGAGAGTTTTTTAATGAGTTTGGGGAAATACCAAATCCTTAGGATTAGAGAAAGTATTTAGGCTTTAGCATGAGTTCTAACCCAAGATTTAGGTAGTAACGGCCAAGGAGGTAGATTAGGGCTTAACTGAACACAGTCTTGCTAAGAGTCAGAACTTTCCTGTAATAAATGTGCCAGTTGTTAAGCAGATACAGCTCTGTTTCAAACACACCCTTCTTTATTTCGCTTGTTGGAACGCCGCAGTGTGGTTTCTCCTTCGCTAAAAGCTTTATTAAATGGTGACAATAGGGGGAGCTAGAGAGAGGCCGGGAGGGGAAGGGAAGAGGGATTTGCTGTTTCCCCTTCTGCTTGCATTTCACAGGGGTGTCACCACAGCAACAAAAGTTAACCTGGCAGTGACAGCTGGTTCCAGTCTCCAACTTTTTTTTTAGCTTTCCTGGAGCAGATTTCATTATACTCCCTCAGGTGTTTAGCAAGCACTGAGAAGTGACCCTCCTTAAAGAGTCAGGGATTTTACCCTGGGACCGCCCTTCTGAGCTCCAGAGAGTTGGCAATAGCCCTGTAGTTACGGTCCCCCTTCAAGAGTCATTCTGTAGGGGCGCCTGGGTGGCTCAGTCGTTAAGCATCTGCCTCTGGCCTAGGTCACGATCCCAGGACCCTGGGATCAAGCCCCGCATCCGGCTCCCTGCTCGGCGGGAAGCCTGCTTCTCCCTCTCCCGCTCCCGCTCCCTCTGCTTGTGTTCCCTCTCTCGCTGTGTCTCTGTCAAATAAATAAGTAAAATCTTCAAAAAAGAAAAGAGTCATTCTATAGAGATTTCCCTCCAAGTTCTGACTCTTATAACCTTAACTTCTCAAATCTGTTCTAGCAGTGACAATTACTTCCTGAGTCATCTGTTTCTGTTGATTTGATTGATGTAGGAAAGACATTAGGGTTCGAAACTGACAGCCAAAGTCTTTGGTGCAAAAAGGTGCTTTTATTAAAGCACGGGGACAGGACTCATGGGCAGAAAGAGCGGTACTGGGGTCATGAGGAGTGGCCCATTAGATACTTACAAGTTGGGGGGGGGGCGGTTAGGGATAGTGGAAGTTTCTAAGGAATTTTGGAAGCAAGATTTCCAGGACCTTGAGAGGGCTAGCTATTGTTGGGGAGAGGTCATTTATTACTGTCTCATAAAACCTGAGTCATGAGACCCTTCAGATGTCTATCAGTGGGCCATATGCTTGGGGAATGACTGCCAACATGCATCTTGGGGGCTTTAGAGATAAAGGAAGTTTCCAAAGGAATTTTTATATGTTAAAGTAGACTTACAGGATCCTGGAGCAGCGGGGTCAGGCTAGGATTGCCTTTTGCCTTAGCAAAGTGTCAACATGGAGGCAGCTGAGTTCCTAGAGGAAGGTCACTCTGCCTGTTTCAAGGACTCTAGGCAGTAAGGAACTTTAATAATTTTTCTTCTGCCTTTGCTTCCCACATTATGATGGTCCCATTTTAGTTTTTGAGTTCATCAGCATGTTTAACCCTTTCCTTATATTAAATTCTTGTTTAATTTGTGTAGTTCCTTCTGTCTTCCTGACCGGTTGCTGAATGATACCCTGCTTCATAGGTGGAGGGATGTTTCCCTCTACCACTAGCTGACCTGCATCTGACTAAGGCATCGAAGGAACTTGCTGTTTCCTGTTCATCAGATCCAGTCAGCAAGATATCATCAACAGAGCCGACCAGTGTGATGTTCTGTGGGATGTTAAGACACCCAAAAACCTCCGCTGATCTTGTGGGAGAGAGCAAGAGAAGTGCTTTGACGTAAGGCAAGATCATGAATGTGTACTATTGGTCCCGCTGAATTAAAGCAAACTACTTTCGATGGTTCTCACAGACTATTATAGAGGGGAGAAGTACTTTCCAGATCAGTAACAGCATAGCAGTTGCTAGAGACTGGGGCAATTTATGCCAGGAAAGATACTTCAAATGGAAAAGCGGCTATAATTGGAGTTACTGCCTGATGAAGTTTACAGTAATCCGTAGTCACCCTGTAAAATCCACCAACTTCCGCACAAACCAAGTAGCCATCAAAGTCAGGAGTTGTTTTTGACTTATCACCTGTCAGGAGAAACTTCAGAGAGCTTGCTTTGATATAAATGTTTTGTTGAACGAGAAACACACCGTCCTTAGACAGGGAGACCTGCAGCTGAACGTGAAGAGTCATTTTTTAGCTAATGGATGGTGGGAATAGGGCAATACAAGGTAGCGGAATGGAGTAGGGAGTGTTCCAGGCAGAGGGAACAACATTTGCAAAGGCAAGGAGGCAAGATGAGTTCGAGGAGAGTCAAATCCGTTTTTCGACTTTCCTACTGTGAGCTTCCTTATGAAGGCCTTTCGTGATCTGTCCCCGATCACTGTCTACCACGCCCTCTCTTGATGCACATGAGTCTGCCAGAGGACAGACAGTGGCCAATGCACACTCCCACCGAATAGTGGATTTCACCAAATCTTTGGGAAGTCAGATGCCACCCCAGAAAGAAATGGAGTGGGAAGTAAGAGGCTTGTATTAACTGAATTCATCTGAAAAATGCGTCTAAGAGACTGAGAAATCATTGAATTGAATGAGTAAACCCAAAGTGGTCAGATTTCACTGGGTGAAAGGGAAGCTTGAGATAAAAATGAAGTTCTACTAGGATAATAAAGTTGGCTTTTATCCACTTGAATATGTGACTTATAAAATCTGTACCTACAACATAAGCCTCTTATACACCAAACATGTTTTGAAAAATGCATTTAAATTTTGAAAGTTACTTATTAAAAGACTCCTTGAATTTGAACACACTATTCAAAATGGGAAGAAACCCATCATTTAAAAAGTGAGAAAACTGAGACCTCCAGAGCTAAAGTGATGTGTTGAAGGTCCTACAGCAGTTGGAGGGGTAAAAACTCACCTGAAGTTTCTGAATGAATTTCCTGCCATCAGTGCTGAAAAAATCTGAGGATGGTCATTTAGGTTTCTAAGAGAGAGGGCAGGCCTTAAAATAAACTAATTGTAAATGATAATAAGAATAAAAAAGTAGAGGGCGCCTGGATGGCTCAGTCGAGTAAGCGTCTGACTCTTGATTTCGGCTCAGGTCATGATCTCAGGGTCCTGGGATCGAGTCCCATATCGGGCTCTGGGCTCAGCAGGGAGCCTGCTTCTCCCTCTCCCCCTGCTGTGCTCGCTCTCTGTCTGACAAGTAAATAAATAAAATCTTAAAAAAAAAAAAAAAGAATAAGAAAGTAGAAAAATTAGAGTAAAAAAGTGAGAATAATCCAAGGAAGAGAGAATTTGTAAAGTCAGATAGATAGATAACCACAGTCATTTGGGTTCTGGGCCATCACAGAGCGAGGAACACAATGAGTACCTGTGGACCTTCTATTCCCAAGGGGCTATCCATTCAACTGTGTTTCTATTTACTTCTTTGGAAACATCAAATATACTCTGTGGTTAAAACAATAGTTGAAATGAAATACTTTCTCCTACAAAATAAATGTTTCAGTAAAGCCTTGCTACAGTGATTATTTCACTGCATTTCTTTAATTTCAAGTCAAATAGTTTGGTTTGGCTTGGTCTTTCCCTTTGTGGAATTTTGTCCTTGGATCCTTGTGTGTGTGTCTGTGTGTATGTATATAAATGTGTGTGTGTGTAATATATATATATCTTATATCTTATATATAATATACACACACACATATAATAAGATCTGGATTAGGAGACCTTCAAGGTATCTATTTCAATGTGCACAGCTCTACACCTAATGACCATTATACAATGATTTGAAAACTGGAGGAAGGGCACCTGGGTGGCTCAGTCGTTAAGCATCTACCTTTGGCTCAGGTCATGATCCCAGGGTCCTGGGATCGAGCCCCACGTCGGACTCCCTGCCCGGCGGGAAGCCTGCTTCTTCCTCTCCCACTCCCCCTGCTTGTGTTCCCTCTCTCGTTGTCTCTCTCTCTGTGTCAAATAAATATATAAATTTTGAAAACTGGAGGAGAAAAAATTAGAGCAACTGAATCTTATTTTCCATTACCTTCAATTAGAAAATCAAATACTAATTAGGAGAGAAAAAAGAAAAGGTGTTTTATTCCAGGGAAAATAGTCACACTTTAATATATTAACAAACAGATGATACATGTAAATTAGAACACTTCTTTGATAAGACAATCATACTCAAGCAAAGATACAAGATACCAGCATACTAAAATTTTAAGGTGTCCGTTTTAATTTTAATATTTGGTATTTACTTCTCTTATTGGTACCTTACACTCTAAGAGATGAATTATATTTCCTTACACTCTAAGACTACCTCTAGCTCAGGGAAAATACTAGTAGAAACCTGTTTTACTAGAAGAACAGTTTGATACCTAATTGTATGTAATGAGTTTACTCTATAATAAAGAAATGCACATTATTCATGAGGACATTTCAGATTTGTTAGGCTGGGATATTCAGTAAAATAGACTCATAAAACTCTCTAGCCCCATAGAAGACATTTTTTTTTAACAAACACACTACAGCCTTACTTTTATTTTTGAAAATTTAAACATGATTTTTAAAAAAGGTAATCTTAGTGACTTTGGGGTTACATTCAAAATAGTTTTATTTCCCGTGGATCTCCAAAGGTCAGCCAAAACTGAGGAGAAAGGAAAATAGGCCCCTGGGTTATTAAAATCATGGTCAAAATATTTTATCAAAATTTGATAAATTTATAAAGCTCATCAAAATATTTTCTACTTCACACAGTTGTGAGTATCTGGATTATCTTATTTGTTAGTCCACAACAGACTCAAATCTTGTCTAAATTACAAAGGAGGCACAAAATTTGTTTCATTATGGTTTCTACTGCATTGAAGTACAGTTAAAGCAGAAGACAAAAAACACAGTCTGAACCCTTGCAGAGGACACTACTTTGTACCCCGACACTCCCTTCCTAATACAGTCTACACCGAAGCCTTGCTTTGTGTAAGAAGGACTGGAAACAGCACTAGTAAGGTCTATGTATGGGGTAAATTTTATAAGGTCTCTAAGTTTGCTAAGTGGCACCCCCTCTTTCTTTTCTTTGAAAACCCCACAATTTAAGGAGATTTTCATCTTCTGTTTTCCACAGCCTTGGACTGCCCTGATCCTGGAGCGTGACCCAGAGGCCTCTTTATCCATTGGGTATGAAGTTCAATTTCTTCGGTCCAGGCCCCACCAGCTAGCGACAGTTTCTGAGGAGGAAGAGGGCTGGAGTCTTATGTACAAAAGCACTGAAGAGAGACCCTCAGAGGCTACCCTGGAGAAGGAGGAGGTCTTAAAAAGTCTTAGCAGGGGTGTAATGTTCCAACCATCTCAGGATGAGACAGAAGGAGCCATAACCAGAGTCCCACCATTTTCTGGAATGGGGACATTGAAGGTGGTGAAGTGACTAGTGAGATCTTTGCAGGGAAGGGGCAAGTTATCTTTTCTTCATGAATTGATCATTATAACGACAGGTGCACATTCAATATAGTGGGTTTCCTGAATGACAGCCATCTTTATTTCAAAAAGGATATTAGTTGTTATTTTCTAAACCATACGCATATTTTGCATTAATATGAAAACTACAGAGAGATAATCAATTACAGTGGCTAACACTTAAAAGTTAATGCATTATTTGAAGAATGGAGTTCACATTTTTCTTTTTCACTTTAAAAAGACATGAAATGGAGATTTCCCTTTTTTTCCCCCCTGAATCCAAAAGGGTACATGGGAATGACTAATAACATATAGAGATGTTAAATATGCTATAGTCCAAAAAACAGTAAAAATGCAGAAAGCAGTAGTACTCACTAGTACACTTAAAATTTAAATTCACCTCTTCCCTGGGTTCCCCGATTCACTTACACTCTATTGTTAGCGTAATTTAATATAAAATATACACTATGCAGATGAAATCGAAATGAGTTTGAAAGCATTCAGAATTCTTTTACTGCCTTATCGATACTGTAAGAAGTTCTGCAACAATGTCGGCAGCTGGAGTTGTGGGATGAGGTGCAATCTGGGTCTTCCTATGTAGTTTCGGATACAGAGTCGGCAAAGTTGGCAAAGAGTGCTTGGAGTAGCTACAAAAGACAAGAAAGTATTTGTTAATTAACATCGAAATGGGTTTTTATATGCTAAAAGATGCATGAAATCAACCATAAATAAGCTACAGTGCTTTCAAGCAAACTAGGCCAGGATGACCACTATACCAGGGGCATTTGCAAAAGCATTTATATTGCTGTTATTTATAAGCTTTTATTATTATTGTGGTATATGGGTTCTTTAAAAAAAAAAAGATTGATTTATTTATTAGAAAGCGAGAGCACGCATGGGAGGGAGGGGCCGAGGGAGAAGGGGAGAGAGAGAATCTCAAGCAGACTCCCCACTGAGTGTGGAGCCTGATGCGGGGCTGGATCTCATGACTCTGATATCACAACCCTGAGATCTTGACCTGAGCCGAGGCCAAAAGTCAGACGCTTAACCCACTGAGCCATCCAGGGGCCCCTGTATGTGGGTTCTTTAAAACATTAACATCTTCAGGCTTATGATACTATTGTTGCATTTAAAACCTCAGAAATAAATTCTGCTTTTCAAGGAAGATAGAACTCAAAAGCCTCAGGAAGTGTTAGGCACTAAAGGGGGAAATTTTAAGTTATATTTTTTTTTCTCAAATTAGGTTTACTAGTTAAGCCAAAATGAATTTTATTATAGTGTCTGAACCAGGCTTAAGAAATTCTGCTTTGGTGGTGTCTGGCTGGCTCTGTTGGAAGAGCATGCAACCCTTGATCTTGGGATTGTGAGTTCGAGATCCACATTGGATATAGAGATTACTTAAATAAATAAAACTTAAAAAAAGGGGAGAGAGATTCTGTTTTAGAATAACAAAAGTCTTAGGTGTGAAAATATTTCCTGACTCCGTTTCTACAACATATCAAAGAAGCTGCATGCCCTTAGAAAATGGGACATGTTTCCAACTATTTATGAGCAGACATTAAACAGAATTACATATTATGTATTGTCAAAACAAACCGAACCTATTTAAGTTAACCAAATGAATATGAAGTTTAGGTAAGGTGAAAAAAAGAAAATTAAGATCATGGTGGTATCTTCTTTATAGATAGAACCTAAGTTAAAAAATTATCTGCTTTCACACAAAGTATTTTAAATGTTATGCCATTATCAGTTTATATGCCAACAAAAAGATTTTCAGTTTTGTCTATTTCAAGCAAATGTATTTTTGTGTTTTTAAATGCGCACGTATTCTTACCTTCTTGTTGAAGCAATAACCTTTCCACCAAACTGCTAGAAGTAGCTATATCTACAGGTCGCAGAAGCTCTGTGTTTTTGGCATTGATATCTGCTCCAAATTCTAGCAGTAAGTTTACAATTTCCGTGCTGGACTGTTGGGCGGCAGCGTGTAATGGAGTGTCCCAATATTTGCCTTTTTGTACATCAGCACCTGCATGTAAATAGGGAATGATGATAAATACAAACAGAAACTGTTAGACCAGTCAGTTACCTCAGTGCAGGTAGAAAGGTGTAACACCAAGAGGACCTCACTTCTGTCTGTAATGAGTTATTTCTCTTTCATATACATATATATATATATATATATATATATATACACACACACACAGAGATATTAAATCTTAAAACTTGGTACATCTGGGTAGAGAGTACACATGCTTATGTTATTTTTTTTCTCTATGCTTGAAAGATCCCATAATACACAATATTTTTAAACTTTTTTAAGTCCCCAAAGTAATCCTATTAACTAGTATTATAAACAGTATTATAAACAATTAGGTTCGTTCACATCTGTTTTCATCATAATTAATATTTCTTAGGATTGTTATTAATGCTCTTCTTCTTTTCATTTATTTTGAGGCAATAGAGCTCTTTTTGTTTCCTGGATAATACATGAATCTAAATGTGTGAGCTATTTAGGTAAAATGAATATGGATTTTCCTGTCACTTCTCACTCATATAGTGTAAGTCAATAAATATATAAAGGCATTGAGTTTCTTTAAGTAAAAAGGCACATTGTATTTCTACATGCCAAGTAAATTTTTAAAAAAATCTTACATTAAAAAAAAACCTTATCTGTTAAATTATTTATTATTGCATAGTTATTTTTTCTTAGTGTGAGCCCTGGCACGTGGTGATCATTCAGTGCATGTGCGACAAATAAATACTGTGTAATACTGGAAAGAATAATAACCTCATTTTCCAGTACATAAGTGGTCAGGACACCGAGAAGTATCTATCAGTAAAAATGCATAAGTCCTTTCAACTCTGTTTTCTGATACTATCAGTAAAACTAATGATGTTTACAAGAAGCAGTACATTTTAAGAGTCCCTTTAGGCCTTCCTGCTACTTTCAAATCTCAATAGATGTAATTGTTTTCATATTTTTTAACAAATATAAAATGTTCAGTGAAAGAATGATAGTCCATAACAAAATCTCCATAGAGAAAGCATAAACTCTGTTGGTTATGTCAATTTTATGGGAGAACAGAGCCTGATAATAACAATCAGTCCACAATTACTAACAGCACTTTCTCAGTATCTTTTTTACCCAATATAAAATATTTGGTGGAAAGAATAACATTCACAGCAAAGTAAAAAAAAAAAAAAAAAAAAAGGCAATAAAGAATAAACTCTTCTGGTTATACAAATTCATGAGAGATCACAGCCAGAAAATAACAATGTGTCAATGATGAGTAGCAGAGGTCACGTTTAAGACTCTTACTAGATGTAATAGGAGTGAACTAGCAGAGCAGAAACTGCCTACAAGAAGCTTATAATTTAGCTAAGATAATGTGAGTAACACAGGAAGAGGTTACTAAAACTGTCAGTGTATATCAGAGGCCAAATGATTCCATAAACAGTAAAGAGCCTAGAAATCCATTTACTCATTTTACACATATTTTAGGTCCCTACCACGTGAGAGGCACTGTGGTCGGGAAAGGAGATGATGGGGGAAAGGACTTAATCCACATCCTTAGAAAAGCTCCCATTCCTATAGCGGGAGAGGCCACTATGGTCTCAAAAGATTAGGACAAGTTTCTCAGGAGGCTAAAGCTGAACCTTGGGGAACTGATACATTTCAAGTACGAGGAAAAGACCATTCGGTCTATTTTGGTAAATGGGACAGGACAAAGTCTGGGAAAGCACATGAGTTCTTACGATTGGTAGAAGATAAGGTAGCTAGGCAGTTACTATCCCTAAAATTTCTTTTGATGGATTTATTCATGGATAGATATATATTTGGTGACATTATATTCAACCTTGTGGTTTTAAATTTTATGACCTTTGTAAGTAGGGCTTTTGGACTTGTGGGGTGAAGTAGAGTTACCTAGAATGCAGTTCTTTTATTATTGGTTATATACTTACATGGGACAATGCTTAGAATAAGAACTTTTTTTTTTTTTTTTTTTTAAAGTAACCTCCACACCCAGCGTGGAGCCCAATGCAGGGCTTGAACTCTAGACACTGAGATCAAAACCTGAGCTGAGATCAAGAGATCAAGAGACAGACGCTTAACTGACTGAGCCACCCGGGCGCCCCAAGAACACTTTTAGCAATGAGATATCTTTATGCAGATTATTTAGAGAAATAAATGGGGACCTGAATCATTGCTTGTGTGTATGGGCAGAATGGGAGATGTCTTAAGGAAAATTACCAGCATAAAGAAGCTTCCGGATGCAGTGGAACTGCTGTGACATACAAGCCACATAAAGAGGAGTCCCCAAATGAGGAATGTCTTGGTCGACGTCTATGCCCCAGGATATCAGTATTTCTAGGCATTCGTGGTGACCTGCCAACACAAGGTAGAAATGAGTTTACTCTTCTTCAGTGCCCGTCCCCTTGCACTTCACCGCATGCTGTTCCTGGCAGTGACTCACTGGAAGAAAAATGGAGCACTGCGTGTGGCTGAAGGAACTTCCTCTCCTTGTCACTGACTCCGATAACTACGTTACCTTTCCTGGCGGCCTCGTGGGTGGGAGAAGGAAGACACGACTCCAGCTGGGGTTTGGCACCATAGTCCAAAAGAAGTTCTGTACAGCTATCACCGCCTTGTGAGCATGCATTGAATAACGGAGTCACTCCATCTATTGTGACTGCATTTACCTAAACCAAACCAAAGTTTGAGACTGAGATTCACAGTCCCACGTGATCAAGTGCGAGGCATTTAAAACAGCTCTACGATCCAACAGGAATCATTGGGAAAATGCGTGCAGTAAATACGACCAAGTATATTTAGCTCCTACACATCAATAAGCAAAGCTTTTAAAAGCCAAGCGAGAAACAGAAATATGACGTGGTAGGTAATTTGCAAGAGTGGGCATGCAGCTAGTAAGTGTCATGAAAATAAACATATACTCCAGAATCAAATACACAAAAACGAATTCAATGGTTAGGTGCCTTTCACTTAGGAAAACAAGTCCACAAATGCGATGTTGACAAAAGTTGTGACCCGGCAGGTCATCTTGCTGGTGGCAATGTGAATTAGTGAGCTTGGAAATTCTCTTTCTGAGAATTCATCTAAAGAAAATCATCCAAAAGACGGGCAAACATTATAGGCATAAAGAGGTCCACCCATTGCTATTTAGAATCACGAAAGCAGGAAATAACTTAGAGAATGTTCTATATTATTATGCAGCATGCTAGCCATTTTTGCAAGGATTGGAAATCCTTCTTAGAGTGCACTGAGAGGACTGAAGCAATGTGACTCTTACTCTGCTATTTTTGAAAACTACTAAGAAGGAAAGAAAAGCAAAATGAGAACTTTGTTGCATTCTCTTAGTAGGTGTGAAATTATTAATGGTTTTCATGGGTACCTACATTAGCTCCAGCTTCCAGTAGAGTTCTGGCGCACGCCACATGGTCTCCGAGGCAGGCTTCGTGCAAGGGGGTGACATGGTCTATAGTTACTGCATTTACATTATAACCCTAAAAATGACATGAGTCATTTTGAAAGGTGAGCAAAAAGTTATATGAAATCATCTTTACAAATGTGATATACAAGTGATACACAAGATCAAAGACTCTCAGGAAATCAGGTTTAAGTTCAGCACGAGAGGCCAATTCCGATGCCATAGAGTCAATCAATTGTCAAAACTCCTCATTACTGTAATGCCACCATTTCTAAACCCCAGAGTGCCTTAAGTATTTTGTTGAAGAGACTGTGAATGTTTTCTTTAAATTTTGCTTAACTTTCTTTGGTCTTTATGGATTGTTTGATTGTTATTGTTGTTTTGTTTTTTGTTTTGTAGAACTAAAGATTATTTATAGGCTGGATCACTTTTTTTTTTTAAAGATTTTATTTATTTGACAGAGAGAGATACAGTGAGAGAGGGAACACAAGCAGGGGGAGTGGGAGAGGGAGAAGCAGGCTTCCCGCCGAGCAGGGAGCCCGACGTGGGGCTCGAACCCAGGACGCTGGGACCATGACCTGAGCCGAAGGCAGACGCTTAACGACTGAGCCACCCAGGCGCCCCATGGATCACTTGTTTTGATTGGGGCTGTAACATTACAGGTCAGTCCAGACCGGGGGGAAAAATACTCTAAATTGTAGTAAGCTGCTTTGTGAATTTTTGTCACTAGATAGGAGTGACAAAGGTCTATACTAGGTTGAGAGCTCTGATTATGAAGTCATTTACACTTGGGTTTGAAGCCCTGTTCCATAATGCAGTAATTATTTTAATTTGGATGAGTACATTAAACTTGAAATGTTAGGGTCATCATGGGGATTAAATGACATGACGCATGGATAGCAATTATTGTTACAGTGTCGAGCATATGGAGAGCGTCCCGCTTTATTTTATTATCCATTCAAAACCAAGTAAACACTTTAAACATCCTTATTTCAGTTAAACTAATGATATCAGGCTAAAATAATGAAATCTCATTAGGACATGAGACTCTCTGCTTTCTTGCTATTTTTGACAACTCACTATCTATTGACAATCATACCAAGCACTATAATAGGAAGATTTTTGCGGCTGAATCCCCATAACATATTAAGGATTACCGTGGTTTGTAATACCTGGATGCACAGGAGGAATCTTAAAATGAAGGCAAGAAAATAGCCATGCCAAATCTTGGTCACTAACAAGTGGCAACTTTTTAGATCCCTTCAGTTATCCTTTCAAAGATTTCGAATTGTCTAGCCAGCAGTCAGCCTCGGGGAGCTAATTCCTAACTGCCACACCCTCGGGTGACCAGATGGCAGAGCATCTGCGAAGGTCCAGATTCCCTTTCACTTCGGGCTTTGGGGGCAGCCTCAGACTCTTCCTGCCCGGTGTGTCAATGGATATGGGATACATGTCGAAAAATATCCTAGGACTGCTCTCCTCTCAAAGAACTGCATGACTCTTTCAGTAGGGGGTGGGGAGCGAGGGGTTACCTTTAGAAATTACTGACTTTTTTGCTGGTGGTTTTTTTTTTTTGTCCCATCAAGTGGTGAGCAAACAAAATGGCCGCATGGTTATCATGGAACTGGAGAGCCCTAAAGGAGCATCTGGTCCTACGTGTTCCCTTTCTAGATAAGAAAATGAAGGTCAGCTATGTTGTGATTCACTCTAAGTACCAGCCTGGAGTCCAGGTGCCTTGAGTCCCAGGGCAGCACCACCTTTCCTTCCCTGTCAGCCATCTGAGAACATCCCTTTCTCCCTGACACTGGGAAGGACTAGGACAATGACTTCCAGATCTGGGTGTAGGTTTGAATCACACTGGAAATTTAAAAAAATGCACAGGCCAAGCCAGAGTCCTTTCCATTCAGGTAAGGCATCTCTGCTTTTCTCTGATGAGTCTGAGGAAGAGGTGGGTGGAGAAATGATTGTTCTGTCCCGTCCGTGGGCAATTCCCCACCACATGTTACCGATTAATGTAAAAAAGATTGCTTAGACATCTGCTCTGATGATCCCTTTTTGGCTATTTTATGACTAAAACTTCCTTTGCAATTAGCTGCCCACATTGTATAGAGTTAAGCATTTCGAAGTGCTTAATGAATAATATGTACAACCAATTAACTTCTTGCTGAACTAGGTCTATCAGGGAACAAGTATACCGTATGAGAAGCTTGAACTATTGAGACATAAGATTATACCAAAATATTTATAAAGACATTTCAAAGACAAATGGGAACTAGGGACCTGACTGATATAGGGGTTAAAACAAAAAAGACTGGTGACATTTACTAGGCAGCTTTCTTGTTTTTGAGTTGATTACTTTTGAAAATTAATGTGCTATGCTCACAGGCAAGGGGCATATTTCAAGCCATAAGTAATATTTTACCTGTGATAACAATGTTCGCAGAGCGAGAAGACGACCTTGACTTGCTGCTTCATGCAGTGGTGACCGATCTGCCCAGGAACCTGGTGGGAAAGAAAGAAAAGATCTGTGAGTCATCTGTTTTAACCCTGACAGAGACAATCAGTTCCTGTGGCCACTCTTCAGAGTCCGTGTTCAACGAGGTGATCGAGATAACTGTACCACATTACCAGGAAATCTGATTCTTGTCTAAAGGATCCAGACTGGCAGTTCCCAAACACAGAGGGTTATAACGCAGGTTCTGGAACTGACCTATCCCAGAGCTCCTGGGCCTTTTGAACTACCCTCCAAGGAAGGGAAGGATTAAAGTTGCCTGATATGCCACAAAAATATGTGTTTCACCTTTCCAGGGCACTTTTAGCAGGGCTAGCAGCTGGAACACCCACTCTCTACATTCCATCCCCGCCCTGCTTGTCCCCTCTTCTCGCTGCACCCCCAGACTGCCCTGCCCTTACAGTTTGCCCTAGGGTATAAGGGGGCTGCAGCAGGTTGCCAAAGGAGACTGAGTGGCTGTTCCCTAAGTCCTGAACTGTGGAACAAGCCGGGCGGGCCCTAAAAAGGGGTGTCACAGGTTGGGAGGAGCAGACTGTCATCGGCGTTGGAAACAGTCTTGAAAAGTGCTAGGGCTCACTCAGGGCTTACTGATTCTCCATGTACCAGTGGCCAGTGGATGATGGTACTGTCCCCTCAACCCCATGCCCTGATGAAAAAGGCACTGACCTGCCATGTCCCCCAAAATTCCCCCTCCTTACATGCCTTTTGCACCCCTCCCATTTGAAAAATCAGTGCCCTCCCATGTGGAACCCCCCCCCCCTTTCCTTCTCTCCCCCTGTGGTCTGCCGTGGAGGTTTTATATGATACTGGGTGGGTGCACAGTGATTTTCTTGTAATTCAAACAGGATCAGCACAGTTGATTCTATATAATGGACTTGAGAGATCATGTGGGAGGTTTTTAATGTGATTAAACATGCAAACTATGCAAATCAGAAAAACATTAATTTAAAGGGTATCAATGGCTGATACACTGAAGTAAGGCTGACTAGGGAGAAAATCTTCCCGATGTAATGGGATTATGTTTGCTAGTATCTGTCTTCTTATCTTCTACCTCTTCCTCCTGTTTTGGATCCCTGAGACGCAATAAATAAAGATAATTTTTAAAAACCCTGCTAATCAGTCCGAGTGCAATTTCAATAAAGTCACTTAGTTGTTAGAAACATAAATTTTATGAAAAGCATGTCTAAAGCTTCTTAAATAGGTCAGGAGAATTAGTGGAAACATGGTAAGGAGTCGTACTTTAGAAACCACTTCATTGCTCCTGTGTTTTCATACCTTTGAAAAAGCCTACACGTAGACCTAGGCTTCTACACTGTGGTCTTACAGAAAAACTTTGCCAAAACACCTTAAGGGAGATCCAAGCGATTTCACTGAATAAACTGTGGGTCACACACGTATCACAGGATTAATGAAACGCCCAAGGGAACCTGGTGGAGAGGGAAGAAGTCAACTGCCAATCATCCATGTATTTTTTTAATATCCAGTGATATCATGGGATGTTATGGAAGCTACAAATCCTAAGGGCAGGGGCCAGACCTTCTCTTCTCCTTACTGTACCAGCAGGTGGGGCCAAATAGCGAGGACTACGTGCAGGACAACCGCGCAGGCGCGCTGAGCATTCTCTCATTTCCTTCTCACCCACGCTCAAGTATACAGTTGTTGGTTCTATTCTAAAGCTGAGGAAGGGAGCCAAAAGGAGCGAAATCATTTAAGGAGAGTCACATAATCTAACTAGAGTTGGTCCTCCTAGTTATGACACTGCAGTTTTCCTGTCCATCCACCATGATTTCTTGCTTTTTCGAAAGGATTAGTAAGCCAGACATCCAATTCTTTGAGCTCTCCACTGAAAGAAGAGCTACTGTTATTGGCTCCTGGCGTATTCTTTCCTTCCAGTATGTGACACTCCTATTATATAGTGAAAAGAGAATTGAAATAATGCACACCAGTAAACATTTGTTGATAAGATCAAATTTGGTGACAAAGCAATAATTCTTAAGAAAGTGGAACATGATTTCTTACCAAAGAAAGTGCAAAACATCCTAAGTAATGTTATTTGGGGGAACAACCACGTTTCAATTTCAGCTTCTAAGATGAAATTTGATGCTTTAAAAATCATACACATCTGTTTGTTTTATCATTAAACAACTTGACTGCAAAGTGAAACTCTGGAGGACTTCGAATATAGTATCGATTTTATTGTTAATACTTAAATAAGAAAATTATAATATTAACTTTCTAAAGAGATCACATAAGTTCAGCTTACTCAGCAGAGCAGTGGTAAATTAATAAAGTTAAACTAACCAATGCTTAAATATATGAATTTAAATAATCATTTGTAGTATTTATAATGATCATGTTTTCCCTCCTGTATAACGACTTGATAAATCTCATTACCTTCATTTATCTCTAAAAGATAGATGTTGAATCACATGATGCCAAATCATGATTGCTGCCTGTTCTTTCATTGCCACTAGCTAAAGGGCAATTGACCAGATGTTGGGATTGGGAAAAGCTTAGAGAAATGGTCTTTTGGATCCATTTTGGGCTTATTTCTATCTGGTATATTTATGAAGACCTTTAAGGGGCAGCAAAGCTAACAGTATTTGCAGCCAATGGGAACTCTTCTGCATACAAATGTGTTTGCCCGTCAAAAATATTATATTAGACTTCTGAACAATTTCAGCATTGCTTGCTTCACAAAGAAAGGAAAAAAAGAAAAGGAAAAGGGTCATTTAGAAAACAGACCACAGAAGGAACAAAATAAAGAAATGTGAGTATTTCAATGTAGTGCCCCATAGCCCAGCCACCACGTTTCCCCTCAGACTGGCCTGCAGCTTCTTGTCCCACTGTCCCACAGCTTTCTGACCCACTGACATTTTCTTCATCACCAAGCCTTAGGCCTATGACGATGGGAAGAAAAAAGGCTGAAGGCTATGTGTATTTGCTGTTATTTCTATTAACGTGACCCCCAATGGCAAGACAGAGGAGTTAAATGTCACAGTAATCTGCAGGAAACCCCCTTGTGGGGGTGTCAGTGACAAAACCACTGGAAATCGGCAATGTTGGATGAGGAATCCCTTGGCCCATCAGGCAGGGACAAAGGGTATGAGAGTGCACTGCCCTGTTGTTTCCTGGGATGAACTCAGCTCAGGACACGTGCATGGGACCCCTGCTGTCTGTCATTCCTTCAAGAACAGGGGGAGGGGTGGGGGAGGGGCAGGAGACTGAAGGGAAGAGTTTATGGGGCTGGAGCTCAGCAGCTCAGGAGGGGAAAGACTGAGGAGCCAGGCAGGCCAGGATCTATCTGCGTCCCAGGTTAGGACAGTGGCTTCCAGGAAGTCACCTAACTTTTCCCCGAAAAACGGGACCAGCACCAACAACAATTAGGACTGAGGGGGGGACTGGAAATAAGCTGGTGAAGTGCCTGCTTTATAAATGCACAATAGATAATAACCTAGTATCTTTGCTAAGCAAACTGGTAAATAGGAGAGATTTTAATATGAATCTTATGGAACCCTCTTTTTTCTCCAAAACTAGAGAAACTCAAGCCATAAATAGCAGCAGCTATTGACTAAAATGATTTTCACTGCTATCAGTTTAATTAAACTAAATAAAGCAGCTGAGTGACTTATAAATGCATTTAAGCCAACAATCAACATCTGCTGCTGTGTTTTTCTTTCCCAAGTAAGCTACAGGAAATAAAGATATGTCCATCTATTGAAGGAGTGACCAATAGTACATGCCTGGACTCAACGCGAAAGGCTTTTTGTTTGTTTGAACTCTGCTCACTTAACTCCCAAGCAACCCCACCTCACTGGCTTCCTTGTAAGGCCATAGAAGATTCTCTGAAATTAATCCAGTAACAGGTGAGAATCAAAGGATACTAGATCAAATTCTAGCTCCTGTTTTGAACTAAGTCTTCACCCCGCCCTATTCCTTCCCTTCAAAATCTGAAGTTCGGCAACTGCAAATTTCTATTCAAATGTGTTCAATATAAAATCTCTTACCTTTCAATATGGATATGTTTTATATTAGAAAGATTTATAAGCTTTCTCAAAACCAAGCAAAATTATACATATCTTCAGAGATAGCAGTTCAGTCAATTTACAATCTTGTCAAACTTTAACGGGGTAGCTCAGATTTTTTTAAATCTGTCCAGTTTAACTCTTGAGGATAAGCTATTCACAGTGACAATTGTTTTGCGAAACACCTGTAACTTTCCCCATGCTAATCAAATGCCTACTAGGAAGGTCTCACTGTGGCTACACAAGAGCTTACTTGACTATATTTAGAAACACCACCAGTCCCCAGACATCTGGTATATAATTTACAGGGAACGCGCCTGCCCCGTTCTGTAAACAACACATTGCTAGAGTAAAAACAGTCACTTTCTTAGCTAATATGCAGTTTGGTAAGTGTCTGTACCATACCTAAATCACCATCTCCCCATGGCACTTCAAGCCAGCCACTGTTGAGGTAAATCCGACTCATATCTTTTGGTTTTTATCAGCATTAAAAAAAAAAGTCGCTTGTCATTTGGTAGTTCCATTCGGCCATCTTAAGGAGCTTTAAGCTACTTATAACATGACCTTTCACCTCCAAAAACAAATACAGCTTGTGAAAATCTGATTTATTTTCAAAACTGCCTTTCCTTATTGATTGTTCCTCTTTGGCAAATTGCTTATCCTAACATAGTTTTCCTTACACTATGTGCCTTGCAATAAAATCAGAGTATTACCATTACAGCTCTGCGCAGAGCTATGATGAAACCAATTTATTTTTTAGAAAGTCTTTTCCTGGCTCTCCTTCTTAGTCCCAAGCACAGAAGTAGGCAGTAGACTCCCTCCAGAGCTAACCTCAAAGTGGTGCAGAGGGTTGAGTTTGGGTCACACCCACTTTCCTCAGTTGGTCCCAAAAGAGGAAAGTCAGGACACTTATCTCAGACGGGAAATTATAAAGAGAGGTGGGAAGCAATGGCATCTTCATATAGGAACCATTACCAAATGTTAATGCATTTTATAGCTCCCTTTGCCATAAAGCATTAAATCAACAATGTTCTTCCTAATGGCAATGGATTTACCATGAAGCCAATGAAACTCAAGTTCAGGACCCCTCCATTGCACAGACACTCTCTAAGACTCTGTAATTTCATGTTATTTTGCTTAAAGAAGATCCCAAAATGCAGATAAGCTTCAGGCTCAACATCTGGCCCATCCCTATGCACAGGTTTGCAAAATAATTAAAAATCACCAGGCATTTACTGACCTTGACTGTGTATTTTTCTGTTTAACCACATTAACAGAGCCACACAGACCCATGAGGGCATGCTTGACAAGGAGGGAAGTAACATGCTGTTAAAACCAGTCCCTTCCAAGCTTGAGACTGCCATTTCTTTCCATTCCTGTTGCCTTTCTGGAAGTTTCCTTACAAAAATCTAGTCCAGATTTGAAACCACCAGCTGTGCCTAGGGAACTTCAGGTATAAATGGCGAGTTGCATGGATATGTGACTTACTCTAATTGATCTCTTGTTCACGGTCTAGGATCCCTTCATTATCTCCTAAGAAGATAGTGTCTGGCCCCCAACAGAAAAAAACAACAGGTAAGTGAAAAAGTGCTGGGGTTGGCCTAAAAAAAAAGACAAAATTTCCAACAAAGTGAAGATAATGGATTCCCCTATGATATCCACGAATATCCAAAATCAAGAGAGAAAGAGGTTTTAAGACCCTCTCAGGTAACAGTGCTGCTCTTGGAAGAGACTACTCAGTCATCCCAATGAACTGTCACTGGTCCCTGGGACTGTGGACAGAGCACGCTGGAAGTCTTCAGATGGATCTGAGTTCAAATTCCAGCACAGATACTAGTTGTGTGAACTTGGTAGTGGTTTAACCTCTTGAACATCAGTTTTCTCAGCCATGAAGGGAAGGATAAGTCTATGTACATCACAGGGTTATAGTGAACGTGGAGTACTTGGCATAGTGCTAAACACATCAGAGAAACATGACAACACAATCGAAATTCCATTTTAGACAATTATTTCCATGTACCTGCCCCATGAGCTTTTGATTACCTCTTCCAACTCCAAACAGGAGTTCTAATTAATTAGAACAACTTAATTATTTGAGATTATGAGGTTTTAGCGCATCATCTTCCTCTTGTCTAGATCTCTGTAGGAGATATAAGTAGATAGGGAATGGTCAAAATTTAGGGACAATGATCTCATCCATATGGATAGCCCTCCAATCTATAGCTCTTCCCTGGCCTCTCCTACAAAGTTTACTGCCAATCTTAAAATTTACACCCAGATATTTTGCTGGTGTCTCGATACATTTCTAAAACCAAACACATCATCTTTCTCTCAAAACCAGTTATTTCTTTTTGCTTCTCTTTTGCTTTAAACAATACCGTTCCCTCTGTCACCTGGCACTAATAGTATGTCTTAA
>NC_138370.1:5874013-5901444 GCF_054177405.1 Leptonychotes weddellii
TCCTCCCACCCCCCTCCCCTCTAGAACCCTCAGTTTGTTTTTCAGAGTCCATCTTCTCTCATGGTTCGTCCACCCCTCCGATTTCCCCCGCTTCATTCCTCCCCTCCCGCTACCTTCTTCTTCTTCTTTTTTTTTTCTTAAGTATGTCTTAAATTTAAGCACGATAATTTTCCAGGAAACTTCATATGTGTTGACTCTTTCGTGTGCTTCTTTGCGAGGTCATAGTTATTGCCTGGGTACTTCTCGTTCAATGGATCTTCATCATCCCAAGTGGAGTCCTAGCACCTATCTGCACTCACTCTTAGGGGGATCTCTTCTAGTCCCATTGATAGAAATATTATCCACATGTTGATTAGCCCAACTTTATTTCTCCAGACCAGCTTTCGCCTGTAAGTTTCAGACTTGAATTTCCAGCTGGCCCTTCAGTTTCTCCACTTGGGTATTTAAATAGGCAATTCAAGCTCACATGGAAAAAACAGAATGCACGCTGTGCTTCTCTTAGATCTCCTCCCTATCCGCACCTGGCACATCCACCCATCCAGGGCTCCATGTAATCCTCCATTTCCATTTCTCACACCCCACAGGCAAACTTCAGTGGGTCTCCTGCCGCTACCATTCAAATGCGGTCCAGCCTTTGACTACTGTCTCCCTACCCTCCACGGTCGCTACCCTAGTGCAGGCCACCCGTTACCCTCACCTGACTTGTTGCAAAAGTCTGCTGACTGGTCTATGTGTTTCCACTTGAGCCCTTCCAACAGTCCGTTGTAACCACAGGTGCCAAAAAGATCCTTTTTAGGTCAGAAAGAATCCAATGGGTTCCTCTCTTACCCAGAGGAAAATTCAAAGTCCTTGTCACGACCTCCAAGGGTCTCCAGGCTCCTCTCTGATCTCGGGTTCTACCTTGGACCCCTTCCATCAGCCACGGTGGCCTCCTTGCTTCTCAAACACATTAGATGTACTTCCGTTCACTCTGCCCGCACTGCCTCTTTCTGAGAGATGCACGTGGCTTTCTCTCTGTCTTCTGTTCTTCCCCGGCATGGCACTTTATCCGACATGCCCTTCCTTGACCACCTTATAGGAAAGAGTCCTTCTAGTCCTGTTCTTTGTTCTCTTTACTCTGCCTTTTTTTTTCTTTTTCCCCCTGACCACTGATTGCTGCTAGAATGTAAGATTTTGGAAAGTAGGACTTGGTATATTTTGTTCATTAGTGTGTCCCCAAGACCTAGCACGTGAATAATGTTCATTGTCTGATGAATCAATGTTCAAAATCTCATGAGTTGTAGAGATGCTCTAGAGCTTGGGTGCTCTGCTCCTAAATTCATGGGTTCTCACATTGTGCCAAGCCTCTGGCCTTCCCCATCAGTGAGCCCTAAGAGTATTTCCTTAAAGCGGTAATCTTGGCCCTCACATTCATCCACTATGTATTCATTTATTAAACACTTATGGTGATCTACGAGGGCAATTTTCACCCTCCTAGATGCCAGAGATACACAAAGATGGATGAAGTATGGTTTGCTTCCTTTTGAATTCAATTTGGACTATACCCTCCCTGAATGGTCTTCCTGACTCCCATCTTTATCCCACCATTCTGAATACTGCCACTGAACTGAACTTCCAAAAGCATCTAGAGTTCCAGCCAGCCCGTACAGTGCCTTTAGGAAAATGAGAAAAGGCATCCGTTTCCATAGCAGCCTGGCTGCACGTGCTCAGCTTGCACAATTGCACATGGCTGCCCCCAAACCACCTCTGGAATCTTGTTGCTCTCCCGCCCAAAAACTTTAATGGCTCACCACGGAGTACAGTCATCCGAGAATAAAAGATTATCTACAATGTGGATTAGACCTTCCATTTTTATGTTCCATTACTTGCCTTCACACACTTGCTTCAATTAAACTGGACTGTTGTATATATTTCCCCATTTTTTTTTCCATATCATCTTCCCCCTGCTCAATTCTCTTTTTTTAAAAGATTTCAATTAATTAATTAATTAATTTATTTATTTATTTATTTGAGAGAGAGTGCATGAGGGCAAGTTCAGGGGCGCGGGGCGGAGGGACAGAGAAGCGGACTCCCCTCTGAGCATGAGCCCCACGCAGGGCTCAATCTCAGGACCCTGAGATCACGGCCTGAGCAGAAACCAAGAGCCCCTCCCTCAACCGACTGCGTCACCCAGGAGCCCCACAATTCTCCTTCTTTTGTTGCAGAGTCATCTATTGGGTGGATCTGCTTTGCTGGTTTACCTGCTCTGCTCACAGGGGCTTAGGAGGTCCAGACAGCAGAAGCGGCTCGAAGATAGCTTCCCTTATGTGGAGAGTTAGACCCCCGGTTGGGGGAAGGTACGTTGGTAGGGTGAGGAGAAGCCAGCAAAGAGAAAGAAGGATGAAGAGGTGGGAGGGAAGTGTGAGAGAGGAGGGGCAAAGGAACGGAGGGAGGGAGAGGCAGAGAGCAATAGAGATGGTTTTCAATGCTGATCCTGAGGCACGGCAAGAGCCTAAGTCCATGCTTTGACCCCGCCCGGGAGAGGTGATAGGACCGAGGAAGAAGTGGGCTGTAGGCATTATGTCCCCACCTCCAGGACAAAGTTGCATGCTTTAAGTTTGACATGGGGGCCACAGATTTGCTGAATTTGTTTCAAGGGATAAATGGGCTTGGCCAGCAGATGGACTGAAGGTCGGAGGCGCCTCCCTACTGCGTTAGCATTCAGCTCCCACCTCTGCGCAAAACTGAAGAGGAGGAAAGGGAGGAGGGGACATTATTAAAAAGATAAAGTTCCCAGTCAGCCTGAGGGATGGGAGCTTGAGGCCAGATTTAATTTGGAAGGTCCTCTTTTGACCATGACAATTTTCAGAGTCAGATTCTTTCTCACCAAACTAGATGGGTTCTTCCCTGACATCCTTGCAGAGGCCAGCTCATAAGTGTTCTTCTCAGCTCCGTATGAGTTAGCGCGTCGTCTCTGTGGCCTTCCTGGGTTGCCAGGACCGATGCTGCAAACTTGGATTCTCTGAAATCAGAGTCTCACTCACCACTGCTCCACAGTGGGCTCTTCCTGCTTCCTCGGCTATAGTCAAGTCCATGTTCATAAGAACTCTGTCTGAGAAGTCATGTGGAGCTGGGGAGTAGGGTTCACAACGGGCTGTGGAGGAAGGCATATCTGGACGGGACATCTGACTATCAGCATTTGCTATTGCAGCTTGGTTGCAAGTTTCAATTGCTAAATCTGTTTTCTCATCTATAAAATGGGGGCAATAATATCTACATTTTCTAGTTGTTATAAGGGTTAAATCGACCTGTGTGAGACATGTTTGACCCAAAGTATGTCCTTAATAGAACCCTGACTGTTATTTCCATTGTACTGAGATTCAGTGCTGTGGGCTGAATTGTGCCCCCCTAAAATTCATATGTTGAAACCCTAGTGCCCGATGTGATGATATGAGGAGGTGGGGCCTTGGAGAGGTGCTTACGCCGTGAGTGGAGCCCTCATGAATGGGATCGGTGCCCTTATAAAAGTGACTCCCAAGATCCCAGCCCCTCCACCACGCGAGGGTACCGTGAGAAAGTGCCAGCAATGAGCCAGGATGAGGGCCCTCATGAGAACATGACCTTGCTGGCACCCTGATCTTGGGCTTCCAGCCTCCAGAGCTGTGAGAAATAAATTTATTTATAAGCTGCCCAGTCTGTGGTATTTTGTTATAACAGCACAAACAGACTAAGATAGGATTATTTTGTCTGCCACCAAATTCCTATGTCAAACCCCTAATACCCAATGTGACTCTATTTGGAGATACGGCTTTAAGAGGTAATTAAGGTTAAGCAAGGCCATGAGGATGGGGCCCTAATCTGATAGAGTTGGTGGACTTATAAAAAGAGAAAGAGACAGATCTCTTTCTCTACAAACACGTGCCAAGCAAAGACCATGTGAGCCTACGGTGGGAAGGTGGCCATCTACAAGCCAGGAAGAGAACTCTCACCAAAGCCTGACTATGTGGCAGCTTTGATCTTAGACCGGAGGTCTCCAAAACTGTGACAAAATTAATTTCTATTGTTTAAGCACCCAGTCTCTGGTACTTTATGGCGGCCCAAGAAGACTAAGACAGAGATTAAATGCTTTGCCTCAAGTCAAAATCAATAACCAATAAAGCCAGGAAGCAAACTCAGTCCTTTTGAATGTTCAGCGAAACTTTATCATATACTAGTCTCTCTGCAACCCCAGAGCGCGCGTGGTGTATTTAGGGGGCTGTTAATCCGTAAGCGGTCCGTAATACTTAAAAATAAACTTATTAAACAAGCTAAGAGTTGCCTTCTAAAAATGAAAAGAACTGTGGAACTGTTGCCTACATTTTCATATAGTAGTATGTATATTTGAAATCGTAGCAACAATAGCTGTATTTTCTTGGCCAGTTGTAAGAGTGGGACGTTAACCAGGACAATAAATGCATTGTAAAACACGAAAAACCATGATGTTTTCCAAATACAACCATTCCATTTGGTTGTGTACATCCTTCCCATTTCTTTTTTTCTAAATACCCATTTTTTAATCAAGAAGTGGAAAGGTCAACAACGCAGAGACTACGATTGTGCCGCGGTCTTTCACATGTGCTCATACAAAGGAGTCCACAGATGCATTCTCCATACACTAAACAGTGAAAAGAACGTACTCCTTTGCCATGCCATCCATTTACGTTTCAGAACCCACATTCTGGAAAGCACCCCCAGTTTAAAGTTAGTATTTGCCAAAAACAGGTCACTATAGTTTATTTCAGGACACCGACTAACCTTGACTGGTCAGAATACCCCAGCTAGCTTTTCGTTCAGAAGAACATTCTTCTACACTCGCTATCCTTCTTTTCGTGAGGATCTGCTTTACGCAGTGCCCGTCAACAGCGGTATCTGCGGGCATAGCGTGGCTGATGTTTCTGTCTGCGACAACCAGGTGTCATAGGGAAAATGCTCTAGCCGGAAGAAATACCAGCGACTGGATTTCTAGCTACGTTTTCCTCCCCCTCGGACTTTCACAAAGATTCCTGTGTGCTTAACTGGAGAGGGGCCGGGACACTGAGCTCTATTCAGAAGTGCTCGCGGTTGGGAAGGAGCGGCTGGGGGATGGGCCAGAAGTGCAGTAGGATTTTCTATTTTTAAAGTGGAGACTCAGCTGCAGCCGGAAGTATTTAACTATTTGCACGGTACAGAAAGGAAAAAAATGTGTAAAACTGCATTTCCTACTCGGAAACAGAATAGACACGAACTCTATACTTAAAATTGGAAAGCCGATTTGAATTATGTACAAATCAGTCCCTTGTAAAATTGCCCCTGGAAAACCGGTACGGACAACGTTACAGCCAGAGAGCTCAGAGATCGGTCAGTTACAGCCAGAGAGCTCAGAGATCGGTCACTAGGGAGCCTGTCTTCTTCATCCCCGGGAAGAAACAGTGAATGTGCATTAACGTCAGCTGGTAGGTAGCTCTTGTTCGTTTGGTAAGAATCTAAGTTTAGAATTGGCTTCCATAAAAAATCACAGTCCTGTTATTTACATAGGCCCCGCTCACTATTGTGATTCCTCTGGAGGTCATTTCTAGGCCAGAGGGCGTCAGTGGTCAATTTAAGTACAACGGAGAGTGTTCACCCTAAAAGGCAGAGCAAAGAGACAGGAAAAACCACATGTGTGCCTGGCACGTAAAGTTGAACGAGGTATGATGGCCATGACCGAGTGGACAGCAGTGACTGGTCCACGGTAGGTCTCCAAGGATTAACTGAGCCGGGGGTGAGGTTACACGGTATTAACATGCCCAGCTCTGTCTTGATGAGAAATGGTCACGGATTCCATTCTCTGTCCTTACCTTTTTATCACTATTTTTAGGCTCTACTTCCCACTGGTATTTACAGAAAAAAAAAAATTATTGGCCTATTGCCTTCATATAACAAACCAGGTAAAAACAAAAGCATTTTGTGAGTAAAGTTATTTCCCGTGCATGACCCTATTCAGAGTGCCTGCCATATTCCATTGCCAGTATTTACCTCAAAATTATCACTGATGGATACCACTATCTTTTCTTTATCTTTAATTAAGCTTTAATCCTACAAACTATACGACTTGGCACGAGCAGCTTAACGACACGTAGATGTCCTCTTCTGCAAAATGAAGAACTTGCATAAGATTACTGTCTTCTGGCTCTAACATTCTTTGATTCGGATTCTATGACTCACATACAAAGGGCGAGGTGGCACGTGAGCTGTAAGCATATTCTGTGGCCACAAAGGAGGCCAGACTTTCCCAGGAAAGCTGGACCAGCTCAGCTGGGGCAGCTCGTACAGGGGGCACGTTCCTAGGCATTAGCAAGGGCCGAAGGGTCGTCAGTGAGGGGCTTATTCAGTCCACTATATTTCCATGTCCAGTTGTCAGTGACCATCTGCTCTTTGTCCCCAGGTGGTTCCCATACGGGGAGGAGTATGCTAATCTACACAAGCCACACTGTAAAAGTAAATACTAATTTTTGTTTTATTTATTTATTTTTTAAAAATATTTTATTTATTTATCTGACAGAGAGAGACACAGCGAGAGAGGGAACACAAGCAGGGGGAGTGGGAGAGGGAGAAGCAGGGCTCCTGCCGAGCAGGGAGCCCGATGCGGGGCTCGATCCCAGGACCCTGGGACCATGACCTGAGCTGAAGGCAGCCGCTTAACTGACTGAGCCACCCAGGTGCCCCCTAATTTTTGTTTAAAAAAAAACTCCAATTTTAAGCTTTTGACTTTTTGGCTTTCTACTTTCCAGTCATGGTTGTAAGATAAATATAGGATGCTTCATTGTAAGAATTGGGACAATTTTTGTTCTTAAAAAATTTTGGACACCAGATATTGTAATTATTTCTATGACAGTCCCCTCCACGGGTTGGGTACTCGGAGTACACACATCTGTGATGTCACGGATCTACCACACTGCACCTCTTAAATAGTGGGCTCTCAAAAAAAAGAAAAAAAGTTAAAGTGTAATTTGAATATGGAATTCCAAAGAATCCTTCAATACTTCAAGAGTGTTTTATGTAGTCCATGGGGGTAATACATTTCCAATGCAGTGGGGAGAAAAAAAGCCATTGGATTTCATCGTAACTACGTACTTAGTTAAGTGAGATATGTGCTGGCCTGAAGAATACAAGATAATTCACATAAATAATCAAGTGGAGTCAGGAAATAACAATTACTTCTTTCAAAAATTTTAGGTGCATCCAAAGCAAAATAATTTTAAAAAATGATTCCAGGAAATTGAAGGAAAATGTTGTTGCAATTAATTTACTGGAAAAGACAAGGAACAGAATATTAAATCTATGGAGTAGCTCAACTGTATGATTTCATAAAAAAATGCATAGTGAAGTGAATGTGTTTGGGACCAAATCATTCAAATACTGGATATCTGAGATTGTATAAATATGAACACAGTACGAAATATCTGGATATATAGAAGAACCTAGCATCTTTCCTTGTGTCAGTGCAAAAGTGGATTTGGTAAGTGGCAGGGTATCACTGGGCCCTGTGAGGAGGCAGAAGTTTTAAAGCAAACCAGTATTAGAAAAAATACTCCAGGAAATAATAAAAATGATATTCCATAGAAGATAATGGACTCTGAAGGATTATGTCTCAGAAAAAGCATCTGAAATACACTGTAGATTAGAGATGACATACTATCTACCCACAAAGGCTAAAATAAAATTTTACACCTTTTGGGCAGGATATGGGAAATGAAACGGGGCCATTCTATTCCCATTTTAATCAACGCTAATGTGTCTGAAAACTCGGGAACCTAAGTTTGGGCTGGTTGCCAATCCTCAGTGAGAAAGTGCTGTGAAGGCTGGAAAAGTTTCAAAGAAGGACACTGGAAACCATCAAAGAGCTAAAGGCACTTCTAGAGGAGAGCAATCTTAATACTTGAGAAATTTCAAAATGGAAAGTTGAAATCTAAGAGGGATATGCTAGAAAGAATCTATGTAATTATGCGATGCACTGTTAGGAGTGAGTACACATTTTCAAGAAATTCTGAAAAACTAGAGAGTTGGATCCACTTCTGACAGTTTTCAAATTACATGTGGGACACAAACGTACACTCTTTTTTTTTTTTGGTTTACACAACCAATCACAAACTTTAGGAGCTCATTACTTCCAAAAGGCCGTGTTGAGCTACCACATGAATCTTCAGAAACAGATCAAGATGAAGAGACTGCAGCTCGGATCTGGGTTGGCAGTTTCCCCCCCCACCTTATGACAATGGAATATTCTAAACATGTACACTATCCACCACCCAGTTCAACATTTACCAATTCACAACTCGTCTTGTTCATCTTCAACCCACCCACAGCCCTCCCTACCCCACTCCTGGGATTATTTTGAAGCAAACCTCATTATATCATTTGACCCATAAATATTTCAGGATATACCTCTAAAAAGATGAGGATTCCCTGCAATCGTAACTATAGTACCATAATCACACAAAAGCAGTAATTCCATATATCATCAAACACACGTGGAAAATTTTTATTTTCTGAAGAGGAGCCCAGTTCATAAACTGCCTTCTAGAATAATACCTACATTGATCATGTTTAGATTTTTTTCTTTAATTTTATTTTATTATGTTATGTTAATCACCATACATTACATCATTAGTTTTTGATGTAGTGTTCCATGATTCATTGTTTGCGTATAACACCCAGTGCTCCATTCAGTACGTGTCCTCTTTAATACCCATCACCAGGCTTTAACTTAGGGCAAAAGTCTGTGATCTCTCCGTTTTCTAAAATTTTTTTTAAAAAATGTAAGATTTCCATCCTTAAAAAAAAAAAAGTTTCTTTTCTCTAAAGTACCAATGACTCACTAAGTGCAAGATAAAAACTTCACCTTAAATCATCACAAGATACATTAGATTCCCTTGTACCTGCTAGTGCCAAATTTCCACCCTTGTACAGTCGCATCTGGAATGGGCCATTGTTCAGTTCTGGGAGGCCGCCTTGCTGTGGGTGTCTCTCCCAGGCCCCGCACACATGGAGCTCAAAACCATCATCCCTGGGCCCCACTCTTGTTGCTCCATTTTACTGTTTATTCTATTTTATGTAAACATGGGTACCTAAATCTGTTGGCCTAGGGATGGGGAGTGAGGGCAGAGGAGGTCTGAGGGCAGGCCTGACCTTGGGGAAAAGCAGAGTGATTGTTATCTAACAGTGAACCTTTGTCAGAGGGTCATTCATTTCTCCTCTGAAGGTTGCTGGGAAACCTACAGTGACATCTTGTGGTCCCAGATCGCTCCTCTCTTAGTTGCAACGGAGGGGTTAGGAAAGGCCCCAGGGGTCTGAGAAATCACAGAGAATATACGGTCAGGATCCTCACAAAACCGCATGTATCACAGCACTGACTAACCACAGTGAAGGATACTTTATGAGCTGGTGTGGGCAAGGCTTTGAGAATAAATGTTAGGTGAGGAGGCTCTTTCAATATTATCAACTTGTTGTGGGATGATTTTTTTAAAAAGCAGAAGCATAATATAAAATCCAGTTAAATACAGTTTGAAGTAACAAAATTATATGCTTGCATACAGCATATTTTTTATAGTAGATCTTGAAACAGATAGGTAAGGGGTTCTGTTGAAGAAAATGTACTTGTCCCCATCGTCCAGGACCCTTCATAATGCAGAGTAAGTCTCTTTTAGCGGTCGTGTAAGGGTGATTTCTACCATACTCACATATTTGTTAATATCGAGAGTTAAAGTCTTCCCAAAATGTTTAAAATATCTTTTTCAACATTATAATATAAAAGATGTCTCTGAATCTGGGATTTTTTTTACTATACCAAAAGATGTAAATGATTTTTCAGAAAGACACAAATAACCCCCATAGGTAGAACGAAAATAATAAAATACAATTTAAATTCAAAATCCCTAAATGTTTAAACCATGAGAGACTAGCATAAACGCTAATGACTAAAGTATGTTAATTTCTAGTTGCGTTCATCACAAGTAAGGTGATGAAATGTCATTTATTCATGCCTCATTCACCCATTCACTCAGTATTTCTTAGATGTCTACTGGGTGTTATGTCCTGGGTACACAGAGATGAAAGGACAGTTGCTGTCCACTTGAACCTTACACTCCAGGTAGGCATTTCAGAATTGGCATGTGTCTCCATTACTGTCCAAGAAACGGCTGTGCGTCTGGGAATCAAGAGCTCTTAGACTCATGACAAACTTGGAAATTCCCATAGCTAACTTGCAGGGATGCTCCTTAAGAAGCATCCACAAAAATATCTGATTTACATATAAGTTTCATAAACTGTAAGCAGTAAGTAGCGCTTCTCCATAAAGAAGACCCGATGTTATCGTAGACAGTGTATTTCCATTACTAAGATTTTTATGAAGCCCAAAGCAATTTTGTGGAAAAGTAGACAAAAAAAATATATATATATATATATTTTCTGTTGCTGTTATTCTTAACATGGTATCTTGGAAAGCATTTGGCTAGTGTGCAAACTGTGAAATGAATGGAGAGGTATCACAATGCCATTATGAAAGGAAAAAATAAACAAGGAAAATCTAACCAAAGATATCAATTCTGGTTTTGAAACAGAGCTCAACATTTCTCCAGGCTTCTGCGAAACATATTTTTAGAAGAAACTATATACTGCATTTAAAAAAACCCTAATGTTATGTTTTAGCCATAATACATAGAACGAAAAGATTTAAAACTCTCAATGATGTAACTGGTTTTTATCAACTCCACATGCATCAGCAATGTACCTACACTTGGTTTAACAAATCTCAGGAGATCTGCTTTCTTTTTTAAAAAATTTGTATTTATTTTTTTTAGAGAGAGTGAGCAAGCACGGGGACGGGGTGGGGGAGGAGGGGCAGAGGGAGAGAGAGAATTTTAAGCAGACTCCACAATGAGCATGGAGTCTGACCCGGGGCTCAAGCTCATGACCCTGAGATCATGACCTGAACCAAAACCAAGAGTCAGACACTTAACTAACTGAGCCACCTAGGAACCCCTGGTGAACCACTTTCTAATAGAGCTATTCATTCCAACATAGTCTAATAGTTAGGAGCCTCAACACTGCCCTCAAACTACCAAAGCTGGGTCCCTATCCCAAGCCAGGCAAATACTAAATTTGTTACCTTGAGAAAGTTACTTCATTTCTTTGTGCCTCAATTTCCTTATCTGGAAAATGGGATAACAATCCTACCACACAGGATTTCTGTACGAATTAAATGAATTAATCAGAACTATGCTTGGTATACAGTTAGCCCTCAATTAATGTTAGTTTTTATGACATTATTCTTACTAGTGTATAATGTAGGTATAAATACATCATTCATGCTTTCTTCATCAAATCTTGTCTTTCTACTTAGTAATAAAGTTAAAAAGCAAATTCAAAACTCACAACACTCAAGCACTTCAGTTACTGGTAAGCCCCACAAATATTCCTGGTTCTTTAGTTGCTCAGTCACTGTGGCATATATAAAACAGTTCTTGTTCTACTAGATATAACTTTGCTACTTTGTAAGAAAAACGAAACAAACAACCAAACAAAAATAGCTAACAAAAAATTAAGCAACGAAAAACAGACTAGAACAGCTGTGGACCCAAAAATATGTCATAGGTGAATCCACTGGTTGCAAAGAAAGAAATGCTGGTTGATACACAACAGATCAGCTATTTTTGTGTAAAAAGAAAAAGACAGAAAATACTTAAAATATTAGAAATGAGAAAATTTTCAAAAGAAAAGGGAAGAAGCCCAAATTTTGAAGTAATGAGAATCAGCAATATTCTGGAAGCACAGAAGTTTCTCGAATATCCTTATCAACAGTCCCTAGGTTCTGGAAGGCTTTTGCTAGTGGTGATGAAGCCAGATGATCAGGACAATCCCCAAGTATAGGTTTGTTGAGTTGAATTTTACTTAAGTGTTTTCCTAGGCAAATGTCAGCTTAACATGCAAGAAACTGATGACAATTCCTAAATGTGCAATAATATACTTTAATGTCCTATGCTGAAAATCCTTCATAAAGTTAATTGCCCTTACCCCAGGACTCTGAAATGTTGACGTGGAAGTGTGCATAAGCCAATCCATTATTTCACCATGCCAATTTTCTTCCCAAATTTCCTTTGATTGTATCCATATTCATTCATTTCCAATTCTTGGTCAAAGGTCTAGGCCAAGCTGCTGTATATTCCTGTACGGTAACACATCCTGACTGTTCTCCCTACATCCATTCTGGCCATCGTCCAATCTATTCTCTATAGATTAAGTGATACCTCTGGGATTTGCTTCAAAATAATCCCAAGGTAACTCTTGCAGGTTTGGTTGTGTGCTTCTGCAAAAGCAAGCTTGTATCTTGTAATAGAGCGTTACCTTTGAGTTCAATTGATGGGCCAGGATTTTTTTTTTTTTTTTTGACAGAGAGAGACACAGTGAGAGAGGGAACACAAGAAGGGGGAGTGGGAGAGGGAGAAGCAGGCTTCCCGCTGAGCAGGGAGCCCAATGTGGGGCTCGATCCCAGGACCCTGGGATCATGACCTGAGCTGAAGGCAGACGCTTAACGACTGAGCCACCCAGGCGCCCGGGTCAGGATGTTACTTAAAGTAGGAAACCTTATCATAAGAGATTTCTTAGAAACCCAATTCTTCATGCTAGATTTGGTTTGCTGATATTTTATTTAAGACTCTTGCAGCTACGTTCATGAGTGAGATTGGCTTCCTATAATTTACCTGTCTTGTACTGACTTTCGAGTTTGGGTAATGTATCAGTTAAACTTTGATCGCTCTGAGTGTTCTAGAATGAGGAATTTTTTTTTTTTAAGATTTTATTTATTTATTCATGAGAGACAGAGAGAGAGAGAGAGAGAGAGAAGCAGAGGGAGAAGCAGGCTCCCAAGGAGCAGGGAGCCCGATGCGGGACTCAATCCCAGGACCCTGGGATCATGACCTGAGCCGAAGGCAGACGCTTAACCGTCTGAGCCACCCAGGCGCCCTAGAATGAGGAATTTTTCGTACCCAATAGACCCTCCACAATTGCAGGGTAAGGGATCTCTTCGAGGCTGCTGTCTTTGTAGGCGTGTTGGGCTTGGAGTCGCCCTTAGGCTGTCCGGCTGACAGTTGGCAACAGAGCTGATTGCAAGTCAGGGAGAGCAGAGACTTCTCGAAGCTCTGAGGAAAACCGGGAACAGTGTTTGTCTATCACCACCTCCAGCCTCAGCGATGTGGGTGACCCAAGGAGAAACTGGCGCCCTTGACCACAGAATGCACACCCAGCTGGCCTGGGACTCCGAGACATCAAAGCCGGCCATCTGGAGGGAGCCGAGCTAGCTGCGATTTCGCGGCCAGAGGACTGGTGCCGTGGGCAAGCCAAGAGCAGTGCCTCCACCAGCCTTGAGAGCGTGAAACTGGCAGCTCTTTTGTCTGCCACCCGAATGTTATACAAGGTTCTCCTCTGGCCCGTCCCAACCTGGAACAGCACTAGAAAGGGAATTCTGGGACGCAGTTCGGGTATAACTGAGTTGACACGGTTCAAAGCCGCCACAGCGTACAGCTACTAACTCCACGAAACGAGTTGGGGACGAGGCCCCTGCTTTCTCTGCGGTCACGGTGCACCTGTTAGAATATTTCTGCCTTAGGACGCTTGGTAGAGGCCCCGGGTAAAATCATCTGCCCTTGGATTTTCTTTCTTTCTTTTTTTTTTTTGGAGGAAGTTTTAAAACTTGTGATTATATCTCTATTAGTGATTTTAGGATTAGTTAGGTTCTTCATTTCTTCAAAAGCAACTTCGACAAGTCGTATTTTTTTTTTTTTAGGAAATTGTCTATTTCATCCAAATAGTCCCAATTATTGGCATTAAGTTGTTAAATAAAACCACTTATTTTTAAAAATATCATTGACACCTGCTTTATGTTCTCTTTTGAATTCCAAACAATTGTTTACGTGCACCTTCTTTTGACATCGGTGTACCAACTTCATTAGTCTCTCAAGAGATCACCGGTTAGCTTTGTTGATAATTTGTTTATAATAAGCCACTTTATTAATTTCTGCTTGAGGCTCTATTATTTTCTTACTTCAGTGTGTGAAAGCTGACTGTGTTGTTCTTTTTATAATTTTGATCTCTAAACCTCTGAGATCCTTAAAGACATTTTCTTAATTTCCAAACATAGTTTTCTTCTAATTACATTTTGTTCATGATTTCTACATTAATTTTACTGAGGTTCGTGGATATGTTCCACATCAGAGGCAGCAAATGATGTTTTGTGGGCCAAATCTGTCCTACCATCAGTTTTGGTAAATAAAGTTTTATTGGAATAGAGCCGAACACGTTCATTGACAGATCATCTGCTTTTACACCATAACTGCATCTCTGAGACCATACGACGCACATAGAATATTTGCTCTCTTATCCTTTACAGAAAAGTTTCCCAACCTATGGCCTATATAGTAGTAATCATTTGAACTTTACTGACACATGCTTTATGGCCCCGTGTATACTCAATTTTTGAACTCAGTTGAACTCAAATACTCAAAATGTGCATGAAGCCATGAGGACAGAGAGTTCTATATCCAGATTAGATCTACATATTCAATTTCTTCTGAATGTTTGCATAGTCATCAATGTTTGTCTGCTTAATCTGTCAATAACTAAGAGAATTCTGTTAAAATTTTCTTTCTGCTTTTAGTTAAGTCAATATTTAAAGTTTTCATTTTAATGCAATTTTATTGGCTGAATACACAAGATTGTTATAGCTTCTATGTAAATTCACCTTTTATCATTATATAATGGCATCTAGTCATGTTTCTTTTGCCTTCAAGTCTTACCTCATATTAATATGGTGATACATTTTCAGGGAATATTTCTATTTCTATTGGGCCTATCTTTCTTGATCCTTTATTTTCAGCTTTTCTGAATCCTTATGTTTTAGATGGCTCAGTTAAAATATATTGCTGGGTATTACCCCCAAAATATGAAAATTGTTATCTTTAATCTAGAGAACTCAAGTTATTTATTTCAAATTATTATTTAAATTACTGATATATTTAACTATTGGTATGATAGTTAGATTGATTTTTCCCATATTAGTTTTGTACTTTGGTATTTTCCCCACGGTTCCTATGGTCTCTTTCTTTAGTTCTTTTGGTTTGATTAATTTTGTGATTCCATTTTCCCTTATTCTTCTCTGAAAGTTATATACTATATTTTTAAAAACTCTGTGCCAAATGTTTTATTCAGACTCAGACACTAGAGAGAGCTAGAGAGTCTCTGGGTGGCTCAGTGGGTTAAGCGTCTGCCTTCGGCTCAGGTCATGATCCCAAGGTCCTGGGATCGAGCCCCACATCAGGCTCCCTGCTCAGCTTCTCCCTCTACCCCTCCCCGTTCATGTGCTTGCACGCTCTCTCTCTCACAAAAATAAATAAATAAAAAATCTTCAAACACTAAAGAGAGCTAGGATAAAATTATACCTATGATCTTGTCTGCAGAAGTGACATCTTTCAAGTATAAGTTTGGAGTGGCCCATGTCCCATACACCAAAGCACAAATTCATTTTTATATGGGGCATCACATGTAAACCACATTTATATCCATAGCTACTTACATCTATAGTACAAAATACAAAAATTGCTACTTATTACCTGCCAATTACAGCTCTAAATTATTTTTTAAAGATTTTATTTATTTATTTGAGAGAGAGAGAGTGAGAGAGAGAGCATGAGAGGGGGGAGGGTCAGAGGGAGAAGCAGACTCCTCCCTGAGCAGGTAGGCCAATGTGGGACTCGATCCCGGGACTCCAGGATCATGACCTGAGCCGAAGGCCGTCGCTTAACCAACTGAGCCACCCAGGTGCCCATGACTCTAAATTATTATATATGATTTGAATCTGGAACCTCTGTTCAGAAATAAGACCTCATATCCAGTGCAGAGAAAAAATCATTCTCTAAAAATGGCCAGCTCTGCTATATCTCCATCTTATCTTGCTACCACGTGAAAATAGCCAAACTGAATAGTCACTTCAGTTAAAATGACCCATGCCTCACTTCAGCCACCACCCTCCTTATAACTTATGCTCTGCACCTGACTTTGCAAGAGTTTCCAGATTACCTTAATCTTTCCTCAGTTCATTACCAGGAAGCGACGAGGCATGTTACAGAAACTATGCAAACATAATTAAACACAGAAAAATCCTGAAGTTGACCTTGGCATAAAATTAATAATGGTTATTTATACCTTTTACAGACAATTTGAAGACAATTGGTGGGCCAGGATATAACAGGAGAAAGGAAGAATGATATTGTTAAATCAGATTTTTCTGAGACAAGATTTTTAAAAGCTGAAAAAAAACCTCATCATAAAAAAGAAGAACTTTCCAGACCATCTATCAGGAATGTGCATTCCATGTGCCCAGGAGGCAAGGAATGGACTGAGTTTAAATCAATATCACAGCAGCAGACAGACCCCCAGAATGCAGGTGTAGGCACCCCATGCCATAGTGTATCGCTGGTGAAGTGAGTGAAAAGAGTGAACTGTCTTCCAGATAATTAGGCTAAAATATGAACTACACCATTGATGGTATGAAGAATGTTAAAAAGAAAAAAAATGCATTTGTAGAAGCTAAGTGTTCCTTCTGTAAATAGAATGCTCAGATGTCCACCCAGTTGAAGATGCTGGAGTTACACAGCTAACATAACAGGAATAAGGAACTTCCTTAAAAATGATAAAAGTTATCTATAAAACCAGAGAAACAAAAACCTTCAGAAAACATACTTAATGGCAAAATGTTGAAAGCTTTCCCTCTGAATTGAAAGATAAAAAATGGACACTAATTATCACCACTCCATTGAACATTGGACTGAAGGTTTTAATCCATAGAGTAACTGAAGAAGAAGAAATAAATAATGGTATAACAACTAGAAAGGAAGAAACAAAACTGGCATTATATATTCACAGATAATATTATTTTCTACCTAAAAAAAACCCCATAGAACCTACAGATTCTTATTAGAATTAATGAGAGTTTGGCAAGTTTGCTGGGTATAAAATTAATATATGAAAACTGTCTTCCTCTGTGCCTACAACATAGAGATAGAAAATGAAACAATTTAACCAGATAGTTTTTATAATAGCATAAAACAATTTAATGCATAGGAATGAATTCAACAAAAATATGTAAGACCTCCTCAAAGGATAATAATAAAACCTTACTGAGAGACATAAAGAAAACCTTTATAAATGGGGAAATATATCATGTTTATTCATTGGAAGGCAAGTACTGCAAAGATGTGAATTATTCCTTTAATAAATAATTGACAGGTTAAATGAATTACAACAAAAACCCAACAGGTGTTTTGTGAATGATAGACGTTGCATCTAAAATCTGGAATTTCAAATTACCAAGCACAGCCAAAGCCTCTGAGAAAATAGAGCAAAGTGGAAGGGCTTGCTCTACCAAGTATCAAGATATTCAAAAGCTGTTGAAACCAACATAGTATGGTTTAGGTATGGAGAGGTGTACCCAGTAAGAAAGCCCATAAACAGACCTTTGCATGAACAGACACTAAACTTACGCAGAGGGGGTGCCGCACTTACTATGGTTTATAGAATGTGTGACTGACTTTCCATTAAATGGGGGTAAATATAATTGGCTACCCACTTAGAAAAGAATGGGCTTACACCATTCAAAAACTCAATTGCAAGTGGGTAATTTGAAAGGAAAGCTTTAAGAAGAGAATACAGAAAAACACTTTATCTTGAAGTACAGCAGGAATTTTAAAAATAAATGATACAGAAAGTATTAACCAAAATAGAAAATATTTATAAATTTGACTATTTTTTTATAAAAATTTATTTATTTATTTATTTGAGAGAGAGTGAGTGAGCGAGCATGTGTGTGGGGGAGGAGAGGCAGAGGAAGAAGGAGAGAGAGTCTCAGGTAGACTCCACCCTGAGCGCGGAGCTGGATGCGAGGCTCAATTCCACAACCCCAGCCAAAAGTAAGAGTCCGACACTTAACCAACTGTGCCAGTCACCCCTAAATTTGACTATTTTGGATAAAGAGCATCTGTTCACCAAAAGAAAAACCATGAAAAGTGAAAGCCAAGCCACAAAACATATTTGTAAGTAGTGTTTTTAAGTTTTTTTTTTTCATTTTCCATTTAATTGCTAGGCCATATAAATAACTTCTAAAATCAATGAAAAACAGGGCAGAAGACCCAATAGAATAGATGGCAAAATATTTGGAAGGCACATCACAAAAATGGAAGGTACAGATGGCCAATAAACATGAAAATGGCATTATTAGGGAAATGAAAATTAAACCATAAGATATCTCTACATGCCCACCAGATTGGCAAAAATTAAGAATACCGACAACACCACATATTAGCAATAATGGGAAGCACCATGAATTCTCATACACTGTGGATTTCACTACAGATAAAATCATGTTGGAAAATAGTGTAACAGCAACTAAAAAAACCAAAGATACACATGCTGTATGACCTGGCAATTCCAGCCCTGGAGCTAGACAAACTTATTTGTACTAGATGTTTCTATCAATGTGATTCATAATTACCCCAAATTTGGAATTTACAGCACTGAATGTGAATGAACTCCAGGTACACGTAGATAAATCTTTCTGTCATGTTGTTCAGTGAAAAAAGTAAATCAGGAAAGAATATTGAGAGAATGAGTCAATTGATAAAAAATTTAAAAGCAGGCTAAACCAAATTGTTACCTACTTGAGGCATAGTCAGGGGAGTGAAACCTATAAAGGCAAGAAAATGATTACTGTAAACGTAGTCACCCTCTCTCTGGAGACACGGGAGAGGATGTTGTGGATGGAAAGGGGTACACAGTGGAGAGGAAGAGAAAATATTCGACCAGAGCAGTACTCCAGCAGGGCTACAGAGGAAAGTTGCCAACCACGTGCCTCCAGCGACCTTGGGTGACCCTTGAAGTGATTACGTGAAAATGCATCTGCAAGACCACAGGGGCTGTTCTAAAATCATTGTCATTATCTGTTATTTGCTGACTCGTGACAGTTCTGAGCAGGGCAGTTGAGTTACATTCTCCATGTTCCGGCATAGGGCGGGTGAGGTCACGGGTGTGATAAATTCACAAAAAGGAACTCAGGTTATCTGTGCTAAAGGCTTCTCTGGTCAAAAATGATCCACCAATAGTCAAAATAACATGAAAGAATCATGGTACTTCAGAGCTGAAGTGGACTTAGATGCCATCTACTTCAGTGATTTACAAATGGTTTCAAAGAGCCCTGGGAGTTCAACCGAGCTGCCTTGGAGCATGCCAGAAAAGCATGGGGCTCTGCCTTCCAACAGCATGGCTGCCACTCTATCAGCTTCACAAATCGAGCTTCCAGATCATTAAAAAAAAAAAAAAGTCAAGAGCTTAAAAAAAGAAAGGTTCAAAACCCACTGATCTTGTCTAACTTCTTCATTTTGCAGATAAATAAACTGAAGTCACGAGAGGATAGGCAGTGTCCCCAAAGTCACCCAGAGTGTTACCAATAAAGCAAGACTGGAACCAAGATTGTCTGCTCCCTACCTGTTCTCTTTCCAATGTACGGCATTGCTGCTTAACACCAGGGGCACCTGGGTGGCTCAGTCAGTTGGGCGTCCAACTCTTGATTTCGGCTCGGGTCGTGATCTTGGGGTCATGGGATCGAGACCCACACGGGGCTCCACGCTCAGTGCGGAGTCTGTTTGAGAGTCTCTCTCCCTCCTCCCCTCCCCCACCCCCTAAATAAATAAATAAATCTTTAAAAAAAAATAAGGAAGGCAAAAAACAGATCTAACAACCATAGCACCTACGTCATAAGATTTTTGTAAGGATGAAATGGGTTAGTGATCATACATGATTAGAACGGTCCCTGGCACATGGCTCAGAACTAGGTTGGTGTTTGCTATCATATTCTCATGAAATGACACTTTCCTCCTCCTTCCTTCTCTTTACCCACTTGGCTACAATGTTCTATCTCTACCAGCTGCCAACTTGAAATTTAAACAAGGTCCACAAATCCATACAAGGAATGAAATCAGCAACCTGTGTTCTCTGGTCTGAGCACAACAGCTGCCGGGAAGAAAATCTGATACGCACCACGGACAAGGACTTAATGCAAGAACAATTTTACACATACGTGTCCTCCTCCCCATAGTTCTAGCCGCAAACAGTTGTATCACCACGAGCCATGTGCTCACGGAAGGTTGAGGCGCAGGCAGAGCTTCGGTGTTTCCTGTTGACACTGAACAGAGACGGGTACTGATGTTCGTTTCTGCCACGTTGCACGTACGTGCAGAAGCGGGTCTTCGAGCACAAAGCAGAGAAAGTCAGGAGTCCCGGGTGTGCTGGCCTCAGCTGCGGCTTGGCATGCCACGGAGACCTCACATACGCTTTGGTGGGCCCGCTCCGGGGTCCTGGGGGCAGTCTGTCCTTGCGCAACTGGACCCCAAACAGGAGTCCTACCCCACACTGTGGAGGCTACAGCTGTCTCTTGCCTCGGTGTTACCGTAACTACGAAGGATTCCGGACACGGGCACAAACCAACCCCGCGCTGTAATCCTTTTGCCGCCCACGTATGAAGAAGCCAGCCGTGTGCATAGGCAAAAACAAGATTTTTTTAAAAATTTTATTTATTTGAGAGAGAGAGAGAAAGCATGTACATAGGGAGAGTGAGAGGGAGAAGCAGACACCCGGCTGAGCAGGGAGCCGGATGCGGGGCTCGGCCCCAGGACCCTGGGATCATGACCTGAGCCGAAGGCAGACGCTTAACCCACTGAGCCACCCAGGCGCCCCCGCGAAAGCAAGATTTTAAAAACATTTTTATTTTTATCATTGCTACCATTTTGCTATCTAAAACAGACACTAAAGAATTTGGGGCACAGGCTTGAAGGGTAAAGAGCCGAAGTCCAGAGGTATTGTTTACAGCAGGTATTGATGCTAAGTTTTCTATCAGCCAAACCCCTTCTTGTAACATCTGCTAGCACTTGACAATTTTCTGACTTGCTTTAGAGGAAAAAAGAGAGCAATCTCCTCTCAATTATAGTTCTCATATATGGCGTTTCGGGTGTTTTCTGTATGCTATATACACTTTGAAGGGCCATAATGAGCGTTCAGCTTAAAGTGAACAAATATTACATTTAGTAATATTTGAAAGTTGGCTCAGAAAGTCTAACATTTTAAGAATAAAAATGCATTCACTTAAAGTGTGAAATCAAAAGGTAAACAAGTAGCATCCCTCACCAAAAGGCAAGCCATCTTTGAGTTTTTATGAGCTGTATAAGATACTTGAATACATTAACAGCCATTAACTGATTCCAGTCAAAAAGAGACAGGTAATTGGTTGTTTTATTTGAGGAGGAAGGCTCATGCCCATCCATGAGGCTAAAAGGAATCACGGAAAAGGGACAATAAGTCTGATTAAGAAGGAAGAGTGGAGGGCATTATTAGAGATTTAAATTCTAGACAGTATTGATTTTATGTCTTCATTTTTCTTTGAGAATTAACTCCCCGAGTCTCTCCATGAACGTTTGAACTCAGTGTGTGGACGTTTATACCACTGGGCGACGCATGAGAAGAATAGGTGAAGTGCTTTGTTGAAAGTGGTAATAAAATCCATGGTTTTAAGTTTGAATCCCCTTCCTTTTCCCTTCTGTTTTTCCTCCTTCCTTTGTTCCTTCCTTCCTTGATTATTTGGTAAGGACCTGCCACGTGCTAGGTCAGCTCCGAGGATGACGCGCGCCCTGTCTTCACGCGTGAGCGCGAGGCCCGGGGCGTGGGGGTGGGGGAGCAGCCCAGAAAATGCTAAGTGATTCTGTGTCTGGCTGGGATTATTACAGAGACCCCAAAAGATGGACTGCAACCCGAAAAAGAGCTAGCTCTGGAAAAAGGACACTGCCTGCTTCATAATATAAACAAACAAAAAAACACAAAGTCCCACAAATGGTCAAGATGAGTGAGGTCAGAAGCAACGTTAAAATACCAGGACTCCTGTTTTGACTTTCCTCTAATGAGATCAATAACCTCGAGCAAGTTCCTCTACATTTTAAATTGTTTCCTTCTTGGTAAAAGAAGCCTTAATACCGTGGACTTTGTAGGGGACAATTATGAGGATGAAAAGGGTAGGGTGTATGGAAAGACTTTGTAAATTACACAAAAAATATGACATAGTGCTGTCAGAAAGTGGGAGCTGGGTCATGTAATGTCAAAGCTGGGGATAGAAAAGGTCAAGGGACATGCTAGGCACCCTGTTAAGTCCAATTACAGGGAATTTGGAAAACAAGGGATTCACTTTTTTCCCTTTCTCATCTTCTCTTCCTGCCATAGTAACCACATAATATTTACCAGGATAGGATCTCAATTTAAGAAAATGTAGTATATGAAAAATTTACATTTATAAAATAAATAGATTGTTCATTTCCGAAGGGACTCTTGTAAGTGACAAGTTGACATGGGAAGACAAAAATCCAGTAATTTCTGAAAAGCTGTTCTGTACACAACTTTTAAGCACAGCTGTGCATATAGTCTGGTATATGACTATTGGATGGGTATTATACCAAGTTTTAAACATAGCTTTAAAAGCACCGAGGTTGAAGCCGTTGGGAGCAATAGCGTTTCTGCTGGAATATTACAGTTCTGACATTAAAACATGGAACTGATTCCTATCTTCTCATAAAACAAATGGCCAATATTGGATCAGCTTCATGGTTCCTCCGAGGCCTACTGCAGACTAGGCTAGACCGAGCTCCCTCAGGAAAATGTGGGGGTCGCTGTGTTACTCCCCAGTTAGTAAAGTCGCATTTAGATATTCCATTTTGAGAAAGTGCTTTGTCCATTATTATATTCCTGCCTCGGACCTTGCAGCTAACAGCCTGAATATTCCTATGGCTTGGATCATCACTATACAGTTTAATGGTCTCCTACTGAAGAGGGGAGATGAAATCATTATCCGTGATGTATTCTTTTCTGAATAGAGGCATAACCACCTTCAGATAACCTTTGCAGTGGCCCCATAAAGAAGTGTTCCTGGAAGCTCTTGGAGGGATGTTTTGCAAACCTATGCACAGGGCCTCAGACCATTTAAAATATTGATAGGCTCTAAGGTTATTCAATGACCCTATGAAATAATCATGCATCTTCATTTCCAGATATAATCTGCTTGTTTGTTGTTTTTTTTTTAAGGGTTATTTTTCTCCTGCCTCATAAGAAAAAAAAAAAAAACTTCTTGTAAGATAGACTAAAAAATTATGTTTTGCTTGCTTCCTGGAGAGAGCAGCTGACAGAGAGAAACAGAGAAAATAAAGGAAAAAAGCCAAATCCCTGCCCGCACTGACTCAGCTCTTCACTGCTCCTGTTGTCATGACTGGGTTTTGTCTTCCCTTTTCAGCTGCCAGGGATTAAGAGGAAAGAAAATAAAAGGGCAAGAAGATTTGGCAGAGGAAGTTAATATCCGGTGCTTTGGTATTTTGGAGGTTAAGCAGCTTCAGCTCTTTCTAAGGCACTCACCATGGAAGAGTAAACAGAAATTTGCTGCTATATGTGTTAGTAACGTTCCATTGGGCTTTCATGGTAATGCCTTTCCAGAAAAGACCAGGCGTTCCTACAGTATAGCTTGACCAGGTATTTGGTCCAGGAAAACACTCCCATCCAAGGGATTTCTGCCCGGGAGAGTTCCTTTGACAGAGTAAGATGGTAGAAGAAATGTCTGCAAGTAATTTAAGAACCATCAGCTCTGAATTCGCCTTTCCACCATAGCATTCTGTCTAGGTCCTTGCCACACACCAGCCAAACCCTCTGCCTTGCTTCGCTCCAGTCCTAACTGATGGCTCAGAAAGACTCAACCTTTCAGAACTTCGGTTGGTTATTCTTCAATAAACACATAAATAAAGCCAAGCACGTAAGGTCTGAAACCATCTACCCAAATCTCTAACATGATGCCGGGCAGAACACTTAGTTGCTTAGTAAGAATGTCCTAGCATTATCATCTGCTTACAACAACTGTTTAGCAAACACAATGTATTATAATTCCACCTTTCTTTTTTTATCGATGCTTCTCTGAGCTACTAAATTGTAGGCAGTTTTGTACTGTTTTTGAAGAATTGTAAATTGTATAATATAAAGAGCACACTTTTATGGAGTAATTATATTCCAAGACACTGTGACAAATGGTTTAAGTAATTCAAGTCTATCTCATAGAAAATTTACAATAATCCTCTGAAATAAATATCATTAGCTTCATTTTAATAATGAAGAAACTGACCGCTGCAGACTTTAAACAATTTTCCTAGGATCTCACAGCTGGAAGGTACCAGAAACATGACAGAATAATTTATGGATGGCTAAATCACTGTTACCTGCAACGTGATTTTAAGCTCTATTTCCTCCTAGTTTAAGGTATTTTATTCATTCCATAAGTATTTGCTGAATTCCTCTGATATCCAAGGCATTGTTTTTCTTATGTGCCATTGGTAGTTATTTCAAGGTCCTGGTGACTTTTTCCTTAGTAAATTGTACTTGCCTTCTCCAGAATAATGCAGCTTTCCCCCGCAGTCTTGTTACAATTCAGTATCCAAGTATTTGGCAAGAATCCTGTTTGCCTCTTAAGCCTTAGGTTAATTACAAACTTAGTTTTTTTTCTGTTCTAGTTAAATCCTTTGTCTTTCAAACATCTTATTTTTTTAATAATCAAAATATTTGTTATAATGCTACAGAACCAGGTTTATGGTCATTTTAGTGTGCTACTTAAAAATAACCTTTAAATGATTATAAAAATCTCTATCATTGAATCTAATTAACTTTCATAAATAAAATTCTTTTTAAAAATATTACTACCTCCAGTGTACCCTAAAGATTGAGATTATTTAAGCAGATTCTCCTTCCACATTCTTGGAAGGTCATGCCAATTAGGTTGTACAGGTATTGTTTCAGGACTTCATATCCACTATACAGGAGATAGGCCCTCCAACCCAAATCACTCTTGTTCTGTGGCTTTCTTTGACTAATGGTAAGTAGCCATAAAACTTGGCTGCTAAACTAGATTTTTACTAGATGAGCAATTTCGTCATAACTACGGGGAATGGAGAGAATGATGTTCACATTTTTGTTTAGCTTCCTTTCTTTTACTTCTTGGAAAGTCACTATGAAGAAATATTCATTCCTTCCCAGGCTCAATAGATCTGTGATTCTATGTATTTGAGCTCTGAAGGAACTAGCACTTTTTCCTTTTCCTATTTCCTCATTCTGGATCATGGCTCGAGAGGGAAAGAAGACACAAAGCTTCCAAATTCAGAAATTCATCTGGTGCATCAATTCATGCTAAACATGACCTGCTCCTTGTGCTTGGTCGATGACAGGAATCATCGTTTCTCTAGTGAATGAGGTCATTTGGCAAACAGAAGGAGCTCATAAATCTCCTTGGTGGTTGATCAAAGATGTGTTTGGTTGTTACGGAGGGCTTCCGTCCCCCAGAGTCACGACTTATGTGCTCATTATTGACTGTGGCTGTGTTGTGTTGAGACCTTTTTAGGAGAATGGCTTCCTCCAGTGCTCTGGCAACAGCCTACCCAACTCCATCAGCTCCCGAGGAACTGTGCAGCATTATGAGGGCGAAGAGCAGATTTCAATGGACGGGCCTTAACGTTCATTGTATCACTGTCCGTTTCCATTTAAATCAAGCCTCACACTTGATGACTGAGATGAGCCAGTGTTTCTATTTAAGAACATGAATGGCGTTTCAGTATTATGTTTCAGTTTGTTTGTCCTTGTCCATAGTTTAAGGCTCTAAGCCTTCTGGAAAGAGTGTACGTATTTCTGAATGTTTCTATTTTGCTCAGTAGGTAATGGTGGCATGGAAATTTTAGCTGCCCTCATGGAGAGGATGGCCTCGCGCCATTTCACATAGTCACGCACATTCCTGACGGGCCCAAAATGTTTACTGTTGTTCTAATCCCTAGGAAAGAATGTTGAAAGGCTATTCCGTTGTGACTCATTTTATAAGGTGGTTGGGTTCTGTAAAGATGCATGTAACTTGCATCATATTTTCAACAAACTCAGAGCGTTTGTGTTTAAACATCATTTCATCCTTTTCTTTAAAGAAAAATTCCTCTGAAAGTCCATCCTGTTTAGAAAGGGGAAGGGACCCATGGGAACCTTGTCCCTGCACGCCTCCCTAGCCTCTCCGTGGGCTTTTCTAGAAAACTCCTAAATCTACTTAGAGGGCAGATTTTTAAAAACCTGTCCCATGGTAACTAATGGAGAATTGTAAGATTAAGAAAAGAAATCATAAGGAAAAAAATCATTCTAATATATGTTCTCCCCCAACTTAATTTCACAGAGTGGACTTGTCTAATCACAGGCCACCTGGAAGTGCTAACAATTTAACAATTTATGCGACTCTCCTTCCCTGATCTGATATGCTTTGGGCATTTGCTGTCTAAAAAGCCAATGGTCTCCTTTGTAGTACTGCCGAGAGAAGGCTGGAAAGAATGAATGATTTGTTCTTCATGCAGCTGGTAGAGAAGAAATGCCAAAAGGTCTACAGAGTCCGTAAGCAAACTCTTCTTTCTTTTTTTTTTAAAAGGATTTGAGGGTGGTTTCAAAGCAAGAGGCGTTCCAAATACTCCACCTGCTTTCCATGACATGGTTCGTCTGTCACTGGGGACACATTTTCCTCTCTTCTCATGTTGGAAAATGAGCCGACTGGGCTAAAATTATTACAGCAATCCACACAACTGCCACCGAGGCATTCTGAGGATGTGCACTTTCTGAGTCCACGTCGAGGAGGTATTTTGTCTTCTCTGAGATGGAGCTCGTGAAATAAACATATTTCACGTGCCATGACCTCATCACACCAAGGATTCTGTAAAATACCTCTGGTCGTAATTATTTCCGTGATTAGATAAAGGCTCTTTTTGTGTAGCCTGAATCTAGTAAAGGCAGCAGAGAGCTCTTAATAGAACTATTTACTTTCGGATGTGTGATTGAGAAGATGTGTATTTATTTTTCACATCGGCACCAACCACCCAACTGTGAATCCTTATCTAATATTTATACACCAGTCTTTGCCCCAGACGAACCAGGCTTGTTTAGTTCCACATTCTAAACTTCCTCTTTGCATGTATATTCAGCTTGCTTTCATCTCTACTTGTACATAATGAGATATGTTCTGCCTCTGAAATTTTATCTTAAGCCCCACCTTCTTGATGAAGCGCCTGATACTCTCACCAGACTTCCTTAGAAAACAGTCATTACAGAACTTAACTGTTTTTATTTAGACCTTAGGAATTTCTGCTTGCTTGCTGTTTGGCTGTTTTACATGTGCAAACGTTGGCCCCACTTAACCAAGCCTCCTTTGGCTCAAAAGGCAAGTCATGTAGTACCTGTGATAAATATACAAATCTCTCCATATGTACACCCAC
>NC_138370.1:5901944-5914223 GCF_054177405.1 Leptonychotes weddellii
ATCCCAAAAATCCATTCATTTTTCCAAATATAGAGGAAGAGGAAAGATATTAATGCATTATAAATATGACAGTCTTCTGTGACCTTGGAACTTTCCAGATTCCATTTTTAATTCACAGTATTATTATAATGGTATCCTCCAAAAAAAGTGTTCTGACATTTCCAAAAAAATAGTAGAGCTTGGGCAAAATGAAAATAGCTTAAAAATTTTTTTGTAGCACTTTTGATTATAATGTCCTGCCTTTTGTCACAGAAGAACAGTTCTACTGGCTCAAGTTATTCTTACAGAGAGCTCCACCTAAGTATAGAAAATGTGTCTAAAGCTCTCACATCTTTCAGGTATTTTTATACCTTTATATAATGAACACCATGAAAGAAGTGATCCTAGAGATTTGCCTCTTGCAATTTTTCACTGCTGAGATTCTGAGACACGTTCCTAACATAACTAACCCCAGCACAATCAACACACGGTACCACACACTGCATGAAATACGTGGCTTGGGTATAGGCAAAATGAACATTACTGCTGCTGGTGTGGTTGACATCCGATGGAGAGCTAAATTCCTAAAGCTGCTTTCAAACCTGAGATGGACTTTTTGATGGAGAAAGCTATGATATTACATTATATAAAATTCTAGCTGCTTTTCCTACCCAGCTTACCTTACTCTCCAAAATGGCCAGCACTTTTGCCATTTGACTTGTGGTGGCAAGTTTAGCCTATTTTCAAGCGTCAACAATAGACAATGTCCAAAAAGAAAATTGTATGCTTAATGGTAACCCCCAAACCAAATTTATGAGCTCACAAAAACAGATAGTGTCTCAGATGATTACACATGCATTCTGCATTCTATATAAAGTCTCCTCTGTGAAAGGAGTGCCCGAAGAGTCTGGATGTCACGAGGATTGTTTTTCAAGCAGCCTCACAGAGAGACCTTTCTTTGGTGAATTTTTCACAGTGTAAAGTCTGGTCTGTGGCCTTGCAGCCTCAGAAACCTGACCTATCAGCAAAGCCGGAGCAAATTCACACGTCAGAGGTGGACTCAAAACGCAAAGAACACAAAACACTACCGAAGAGTGATATCAAGATGCAAACATATTAATTTACGACAAGAAGCGTAAATGTCACACGGACGAACACACTCCTGGGGGCAAGCCAGCTCATTCTCTTTCTGGGGACAGATCCACAGGGAGAGCCAAGTCATAATCAGAAGGATATTGGTGATGAAAAAGTGGAACAAGAGGAAGACAGAAATAAATCAAATGTAGGAGTAGAATGCCGATTCTAGTTTTAGTGCTTCCTGATTTACCCCCACGTTTCATACTAGGGGAAGGTGAGCCCGAAGGCTCCCCAGGCAGCAAAGGGTACACCCCTGCAGTGGCCCTGGGTGGACGCTGGGGGCTCGCCTGCGCCTGGCAGCTAATCAATCCCTCTGCTAACTGACGTATTTTTCCTCTAGGTGTGTCCACATCTAGTTCTGGGAGACAAGCAGCTCCCCTAAAGGAATATCTGCTCTCTGCCAATGCCATTTAAAGGTATCATCAGATTCATTCCTTTCTTCTTTTCATTTTATTTTTGGGAGAGAGAGCATGAGCAGTGGTGGGGGGGGTGGTCAGAGGGAGAAGCAGGTTCCCCACTGAGCAGGGAGCCAGATGTGGGGCTCGATCCCAGACCCCGGCATCACGACCTGAGCCAAAGGCAGAGCCACCCAGGCTCCTCTCTTCTTTTTATTTATTTGTATATCATTCTTTCTTTTCTATCCACACCACCACCACCAGGAAAGTCTAGCTCCTCATCTCCCCATGGCAGGAGCCTAACGGCGTGATCTACTTCAAACCTGTCCCACTCCGAAGATCACTTTAAGGTTTTATACATGTCTTTTGCCACTTTCAATCACACCAGAAACTCTCAGTGAGTCCTACTGCCTTCAAAGTTATGTTCGAATTGCTTACCCTGCCATTCGAATTCTTTCATATCTGTGCCCAATTTATTCTCATCTTTGTGCTGCATGAAACTTTGCTCCGGTTAAATCTACCGCTTCTTAATATTCTGTGAGCACGCCTCCCAGTCCATGTCATTGCTCACTCCTGGGGTCAACTCAATATCCACTTCCTCAATTAGAATCAACTATTCACAAATGGAAAAAATACATCTTGCTTTTTCATATCTTGTTTTTTCAGTGCTTCAGTATCAGGGGTGCTCAAAAAATAGGTGCTTAGAACTGGCCCTATCCACTTGTAGTTAAGATTACTGAACTTTCTTCAGAGCCCAAGATAGAATGTGGAAATTATCACTCTTCACAGAAGAGAGTTGCTGCCTCTTGAAGTGTCCTTGGGGCATTAGTTCATGGCTTCTCGGCTCTTGGAGTGATTTCATAAAATCTATGTACCCCCCCCCAACATCTTCATTTGCTGAACTGAAAACACCTTTCAGCTCCTGTTAGCCTCACTGTTAGTCTCAAAGTATAATGCTAGCTTTAAAAATAGACTAGTCCTCTGATATTTTAGAGATTGTAACCAGGACATTTAACAGCAAGAATGATACAGGAAGCAGGTACAGAGAAAAGCTGTAATAAATTGGTCCCTTCAATGTGATGGTGGAGTTGATAAAAGCCTTCAGTTTAAAAGATGGAGAGGCAGATTTGTAAGTTTTATTGTCATCACAAGGAGATCAAGCAGGAAATAATCTTAAACCATTTAGCTTCCAGCATCTTTGTGTAATCATACCTTGGTCTCAAGCCTGACTGGAAAGTCCTTGAAGAAAAAAACAAAAAACAAAAAACCCTCCCCTGCGTTGCTCAAATACAATGAGCTGATTTGCAACAGCATCTAGTAAGACACAGTTTCTTTTCCTTAGTACCAAAGTACTACCGCATGGGGAGGACATCCAGAAGGTTGTCAACAGGGTCCTCTGTGGTTGAGAGACATGAAAAAACACACATCTTCTCCTATTTCATGGAATTTGGCAACTCCACATCAGAAATGCTGGGGAACAATCTGGCTAAATCTTGAAAGTAGGAATGAGAAGCCTAATTCAAAGTGAAATGAAGGTGATAATCTCTCCTAGGAAGGAGGAAATTGCTAGATTAAACAAGGATAATGAAGCCTGATTGGTTAATTATAAAAATATAAACAAAATAAAACTAGTTTAATCGTGTAAATAAAAAGAAGAGCTATGTCAAAATGAAGAAATAAATAATTTCCTAGGCAAAGAAAAATTAATTCTTAGAGGTAGGAGATCAAGAAAGATTTTGTAAAAAAAAAAAAGTTTGTAAGGTACCTTATTGTCATCCTAATATTAGAATAAAATTGGAGACTAATTATGCTTGCATTGAATAAAAATCATAATAATATATTCTATCATTTAACCTATAGATTAATACAAGATATGAGAAAGAAGAATTTTGTTAAATAGATATAGTATTAAAGCAACACAAAACAGTTTTTATAAACCTTATGTTCCCAATTTATATTCCTAGGAAAAGTGTTTTTCCATTAGTGAGTGTTAATTTTTTTCTTTCCTTTTTGGGACATCCTAGAGTTCTAATATATCTTAACACAGACTCATAAAACTAGACAGAAACATGGGAGCCATTTCATATATTCCTGTGACTTCCAGTGAAAGTGCAGGGAGATCAGGTTAAACAGAAGACAATTGTTTCCTGTTATTTATGAGTATGTACAAAAAACAGCTTCCATAGCTTTCTCTAAAACGCTTGTCACTCCACAAAACATGTAGATTTTTTTTTTTTTAAAGATTTTATTTATTTATCTGAGACAGAGAGAATGAGAGAGAGAGAGCACATGAGAGGGGGGAGGGTCAGAGGGAGAAGCAGACTCCCTGCCGAGCAGGGAGCCTGATGCGGGACTCGATCCAGGGACTCCAGGATCATGACCTGAGCTGAAGGCAGTCGCTTAACCAACTGAGCCACCCAGGCGCCCTAACATGTAGATTTTTGGCCAGTATTTCATGTTTTTATGTATGGCAATTCTCCTAATAGGTAGACAAGAAATTTGACTATGAAATAATGAGCTATAGGCTGCCTATAAGAGTAAATTTTATCACCTTATGATCATATGATCAAGTTCAAATTATATCTAGAAATATGGTGGTTTTTTTTTTAATTCTAGTTTCCTATGTTTGCTGCTTCTGAAACAAAATATTCCATTTACGACCATAGTATGTGCCACATTTAAATAGTTACAGCCATTCTAAAGCAGGGCTGTCAGCTGAAGGATTACATATTGCCTGTTCCCTGAAGACCTGTCTTCTTGTGAGACTTTCATAAGGGCATTTAGATTTTCCTCTCTTTGAATGAGTACATAAATTCCTCACTTTGCATAAGAACACTCTTCCTGGGTAAGGGAGGGGATGGACTTAATATCCACTTCACATACCAAAAAAGATCTTCTACCTTCATTCAGCTTTCCATGTACCTACAGAGTAACCTAGATTCTAAAATAAATTATTCCACAAACTGAAAAGGTAGAATAGATTTTAAGAAGGCAAGTTTTCCATTCTAAATGCTCTTTTTTTTTTTTAAATTATGTTCTCTAATTCCGTGGTATAGTATATTTTGAGTCTGAAATATTAAGTTACTTTAGAGGCATTTGGGCTCTAAAATGTGCATACTTGCCTTCTGATGTTCAAACCAGAAATTAATCAAAAGACTGTAAGAAATTAAAATGTCACCTTGAAAGTCACCATAACAATTGTTTTTATTGTACAGAGTATTAGTCCAATAGAATGTGAATGGTTTTATAACCTTTAAAGTCTATGGTTAAAATGATTGTTTCTCATTTGGTCTCATACTTCAATTTCTTCTAAGAAACATGGATGGATGTACCTGGCTACACACATAAAATTAGTTAATTCATGTTCCTATTGTCTTATAGTCAACTTTTTGCAAGTTGAGCAAAGCAATGACAATTCCATCCAGGAGAACACATGCCATAAATCTCAGTATTTGACATGCCGTGTTTTATTTTATAATCTTGGCCAAATAAAAGTTGTGAAAAACAAATACAACCTTCAAATCTTCTCTTGCTAATAACAATTGTTTTACATACGACTAAAGAGTTGATTTAAAAGTCATGAAAGTCCGGGTACGTGTTAAAGGACAGTTGAAGTACAATCAGTAATGGAAGCCTCTAAAATTATAGCTTGGCCAATGCAATGTTTAAAGTTTTAAAATATTTTTTAGTAGAAAAATATGTTTTTCTCCATGGGAGGTTCCACTAATCTATTTCGCAACAATACCTTGATTTTATTAACCCAGACCTTTACACAGCAAAATGATTTTCTTTTTTATGAAGCCATGAAATTAACAAATGTTTTTGTAAGGGGACGTTCTGGGCATATTCACTTGGAAACAGCCCGTAGAGAAAACATATGATGTTTTCTGGGATTGTGGCTGGAGCAGTAGTTAAACGCCACGTGAACCGAGAGCACATTACCGTAGACATACCTTGTCCTTGGGTTACTCCGTAAAATTCAGCTGCTATCCTCGCTGCTTCCTTGCGATTGCCTTTCACGATGTAAAAGTGACTGAGGATGGCAAGACTGATTTTCACAAAAAGCTTGAAACAGAAGAGGGAAAGGATCGTGAAGTAGACATTGGATAACTGTTGAGCAAATGGCCGGCTTTCTTCTAACACCGACATTGCTGCACCAGAGTGTGCGGGGCTCTCCGCTCCGAGCCAAGTCTCAAATGTGCCTGGCTCTCGTTCGGGATGCTCCTGAACAGCTGGTCCTGAGGGAGGAAAAATGTCAGCTGATGATGATGCCCCGAGCTCAAAGTATTTATACCATCCATAAAAGTTCTCTGCAAACTGCTATTGGTCTGACGATGTTCCCTGGAAGCAATTGCAACACATGCTCGGCTCACCAAGGCTCCTGACTTTCCATTCTCAATATAAAATGCCCCCCCACCCCCCCCCACCCCCCCACCCCCCGCCTCTCTGCTCCGAATTTCAAAACCCAGACATTGAGATTCATATAAAGATGATTTCCTTTCTCGGCATCTACTTATCATGAACACTTTGAAGACTGTGTATGGGGTTCCAGTTGTTAATGTCAACAATTTTCATACTGTCGGGTAAAATTCAGTCCATCACTTCAAGCCTTTAAAGTGGCCTATTTGTAGACCAGGAGCTAAATCATCAAATAGTCCATGACTGGATGGTCTTAATGACTAACTCATCAATTGGCCAATTATGTTGCTTTCACTGTTGTCAGAAAAAATTTTTTTTTCTTATAAATGGATAGACTGGAAACCCACAGAATAATAATTTTAGACTGTTCATTCATCTTGTGAACACTTACTTATTTTTGTGAACCTTTTTAAAAAAATTATTTACTTATTTATTTATTTTTTTGTGAACAGTTTTTAAGCACTCACCAGTGGTCAGATATTTTACTGGATGCTGGTGAGACAAAGAATGTAATGTCCCTGCCACAAGGAACCATAGTCTAGAGGAGGAAACAGATACCAGATAAATACAGGTAAGGAGAGAGTGCCATGGGAGCACAAAGAGGAAGGTCCTAATCCTCATTGGGAAGGGTCAGAAAAGGCTTCTGGAAGGAGGTGGCATATTCAGAGAATTATCAAACAAACACGACTGTTTTATATAGTCTGTCCGAATCCAAGCAAAACAATGTACTTTTTAGGCCTGTAGTCTTTAACCCTAGTTTGGTTTAATTTGTGAATGAATGCAAATGTCTATAAGGGCATCCTTAGGCAAGCAATATATTTATATACATTTAGGCAAGCTCTATATTTATTTTTTTATTTAAATTCAATTAGCCAACATACAGTACATCATTAGTTTCAGATGTAGTGTTCAGTAATTCATCCGTTGCATATGACACCCAGTGCTCATCATATCACGTGCCCTCCTTAAGGTCCATCACTTGGTTACCCCATCCCCCTCCCCTCCCCTCCAGCAACCCTCAGTTTGTTTCCTAGAGTTAAGAGTGTCTCATGATTTTTCTTCCTCTCTGATGACTTCCCATTCAGTTTTCTCTCCCTTCCTCTATGATCCTCTGCTCTGTTTCTTAAATTCCACATATGAGTGAAACCATATGATAATTGTCTTTTTCTATTTGACTTATTTCATTCAGCATAATCTCCTCCAGTTCCATCCGTGTCGATGTAAATGGTGAGTATTCATCCTTTCTGATGGCTGAGTATATATATACCACAACTTCTTTATCCATTCATCTGTTGATGGACATCTTAGCTCTTTCCATCGTTTGGCCTTTGTGGACATTGGGGTGCACGTGCCCCTTCGGATCACTACATTTGTATCTTTGGGGTAAATACTTAGTAGTATAATTGCTGGGTCGTGGGGTAGCTCTATTTTTAACTTCTTGAGGAAACTCCATACTGTTTTCCAGAGAGGCTGCACCAGCTTAGGCAAGCTATATTTTTAAAAGAGAAATAAAGCAAATTGTTAAGAAGAATAATTTATAAAGACAATATTTTTGCACTTAAGTCAAAAATAAAATGCCAAGATAAAAAATGGCATATTATACAGGGAGCTTATTCATATGGTTTTATGACCAGGTTTGGAGTCTGTTCATTATGTATTGCTTCCCCATCCTTCTGAGAGGCTCCAAAATAATAAATATTAACATAGACTTTAGAAAATAGAAGTGGCTCCCTATGATAAAGGAGCATATAGCTGATTGGACCTGCTGGTAAGTGTTGCATGCTTATCTGCCTTGGTAAATGCTTTTTATGCTGTTCATCTTATCTGATTGGAGTGATTTACATGAAACATTCCTAAGACAAAGGAGACATGGATGTAAAAATAAATGTGTCCAGTGAAGCAGACTTCTTTCCCCAGTGACTGAGTGGCTCCCAGAAAAATATAAATTAGGTCAGTATATTAGAAGGAGATTCCCGAGCTCTCCCTGAAGATGGCCAGTGGGATGGTTTTCACAGGCTGAGCACTAGACCGTGTGAGTGGCCGTTACCCGGACTGGGAGTATGCACTTTGGGAATCAGCGACAGTGAACCTCGAGGTATTGGAGAGAAAGGCACGAGCCGTTTTTCTCTCTCACTGGTGGTGAGTCATGACATGACGGTCCCCTCCCCGTTAGTCTTCCCTCTGGCAAGGGCTCCAGGCGTGAGTGCACCCCAGGGGGCCCGCCTGCAGACAGCTGCGCCATCACAATGCTCTGAGTCACTGCCCTGAACACTTCAGCATCCAAGTAAAACCCGCCTAAGTGCACGGCTAGGGTTTCACTCCTTCCTCTTTACCAGTAAGTGCTATTATAAACAATTACCTCCACCTCAGCTAATGAGGGGCCTGGATACTTTCGGGTTGAGGAATACATTTATTTCCATGAGGCTGGATCACTGGGGCACTGAGTTTCAAGTCCTGTGGTTTTACCAGGAGAAAATCACTCCTGCCTGATATTTAGGATTTGATGTCAAGATGCCAGGTTTTATTTGAAGGAATTCCTTTATCTTTACCTCTGTTTTCTGTGTTGGTATACACTCTCCTTTGGCAACGTTTACCATCTCTAATTACCACTAAAAATTAAGGCTAAATAAAATAACTCACAGTAAATGAAGTCATTAAATAGAAACTAGATGTTGTATTTTTCACATTATGGACCCTTGTAAATAACACCAGGAATAACTTTATTAGTACTTAAAAGACTCATGAAAAGTACTGTGAGCCTATTTTCCTTGGCATTTTCTTAAAAAACAAAATATCGATGAGTAACTTAAGTGATTTACTGAGATAAATACTTTTATTATTGACCATGTTGAGATGATGTGGTACGGAATTTTGGTTGGTTAGCGAGTACATCTCAACTGTCTTAATCTTGTTAGTTTCAGTCAATCAGTCAAACCAAAATTGAGCTCAACGATTGTGCTTCTAGAATGGATGATACGAGAGACATTAAAAACACAGGAAGAAATGATTCATTGAGAGTCCAGTATATGCTATATATTTTATATAAATCTTCTCGTTTACTCTCTTATTCCCTCTCAGCTTAACTATTATTGTTATTTACATTTTAAAGATGAAGAATGTTGGTTTCAGAGAGCTTTGGTGAGCTGCACACATTCTTTATGAGGAACAGCACTATTTGAACACAGATCTGACTTCAAAATATGTGCACAGGGTGACTGGGTGGCTCAGATGGTTAAGCGTCTGCCTTCGGCTCAGGTCATGATCCCAGGGTCCTGGGATCGAGTCCCGCATCGGGCTCCCTGCTCCTTGGGAGCCTGCTTCTCCCTCTGCCTCTCTCTCTCTGTGTCTCTCATGAATAAATAAATAAAATCTTTAAAAAAAAAAACAACAAAAAAACCCAAAATATGTGCACAAGTCACCACTCATATTTTCTGTTTTTAAGCCTTTCCAGTCTGAACGAGCAAATGTGATTTATGCACACAGAGACTGAGACAGAGTCACACAGATTCACACATACAGTGAAGGGATCAGTCTAAGGCTGTATTTTATCAGGAGCCTGAATTAGTACCTGAACTGGTGGGGCAGGGTACATGTGTTCTGATGATTAAAGGAAACAGAATCTTGTGAGCTCAACAAATGGGAATAAAGGAAATGGGAGTATGTCATGACTGGGCTAACACTTGAGGATTATTCACAGCGAAGAGTTGGTGACAGGCTCCCATAAAAACAACACAGAAGCAGCAGAGAGGGGGCCTAAGGAGGAGGGTAGCGGAGAGTGAGTACCTCAGAAACACTGAGTGTTCAAAACAGGGTCAAATGACTGAGTAGGAATGAAAAGAATGAGGATTGGAGGAAGGATATCAGGTCTGGCCAGAAAGGGTCACGGTGACTTTCAACTCAGTATTTTAATAAGGTAATGGGCTGGGGATGGGGATGTCAGCGATGAGGCATAATCCTTAAAGCAGCTTCCAAAGGCAAAAAGGCTCCTTGGCTTCCTCTTGTCATCACCTTTCTAGGCACTGGCTCTGCTCATCTCCACCACCTAGGTGTCTGAGGAGAGTCCCCTCCATGGGCAGTCCCTGGGCCGCCCAACCTGTCTCCTGTCCAAGTTCTTGCACCATCCCATTACCACCTCAGGGAATGACATGAATTGGTATTTTTTTGGCGTGTTTCAGAGACTTAATTTCGTGTCATGCAGATGTTGAATATGATGATGACTTTCACATGTGGCCAGATTACCCTTTAAGTCCTCATAGAACAGTCTCATTTCCAGAGATTATGGGGCTTAACCTCTTTTGACTTAGCTTCAGTACTGATGCAAGTTAATAGACTGAAAATGTCAATGGGACATAAAAAGAGAAAGCCTCTTTCGAGTGCCTTCCAGTTGCTAAACTTTAGCCTAAATATTTTTACGTAGAGGAAACACAGTCATCTCACACATAGGAATTTGAAATAAACACAGCAGTGTTTACACTTTACGTTGAAATCCTTAAAGGGAGTTGATAACTGAATTTAGCTTTATCTCCGTTCAGTAGATTCTGTAGATTCTGTTTAATTGGTTTGTCTTCACTTACCCAAAAGCTGTACTCAGGGAAAGAGATACTTGACAAAGGTGAGCCAAAGCACAGTGGCATAACTTCTTATAGAGACCTTGACATTGTGATGTAATGTTTCTGTCATCGATAACTACTGTAGTCACCGCACTGCCAATGATTCCGGCTTATACTGGACATCTTTAATTATTGATGAAGGGTAAGTTCTCATAGACATCATAATCATCGTAATAATGACTATACTGGTAGTTGGGAATAGTTTGGTTGAGACCTATTATATTCTGTTTCACTGTACTACGTGGGAGTAAATACTTGCTTTCTTTCGGCCTCTATAGCCATACTTCCAGTATAACGGAACAAAAGAGGAATTTCTGCTAGTGTTATGATAATCCACAAAAAACCCCCACATGTTATTCATCAACTTATCATTGACTTAGATTTCACTGTGCTCTTTGGGGGAAAATCGGAACAGCCTCTATCCTAAAAATTGAGTCACGCTAAATGTCGTATATGTGGTCATCTCTCCCTAGGGGTTCCCTGAGGTGAAACAGATCGTCATGGATGTGTGGCCTTGGAAAACTTCACCGAAAGCTGGTTTCTCTACATATCTGAAGGTTTGAAGAGGAGATGCTATCTTTAAATTAACATACACTTATTGATAGCTACTATGTGCCAACCACCGTTCTAGATATTTTATCTATTCTGATGGAGTTTTTGTTTTGTTGTTTGTTTGTTTGTTGTTTCATTTTTTGGTAAACCTGGCATTTCTTTTTTTTTTTTTTTATTAAACCTGGCATTTCTTTAGAGGATCAGTCCACGCACTTGATATCCTGGCTCTAGAAAACAACACTTGACCAAACTAAGCCAACGAAAGGCATTTCAGGGACTTCTGCTGGAATTTTGGGAGAGACGCTCTAACTCAGCAGAAGTCAAGATAGCAAGATCTAAGTCTTAAAGTGCTAGGAGCTATCCTCGTTGGGAAGGAAATGGCCTGCGTAGGAATCAAACCAGCGCAAAGGAAAGCCGAGTCAAGCTTTGGAGACGTAGTATGGTGGCACCTTCATTTGAATATATACCTGAATCCAGGTGCACCAGAAGCCGCTGAATCTGACAGTAATCGAAATAATAAATTTGTTGTTGTTAATTAAGCCAATATGCATTGAGGTTTGTCTCTCTTTTAGAGAAAAAGTCCTGATGAATTTGTTTCCTGGAGTCATTATAAAGAATAATGAGAGGGTTGCTGGGGTGGCTCAGTTGGCTAAGTGTCTGACTCTCGGTTTTGGCTCAGGTCATGATCTCTGGGTCGTGGGATCGAGCCCCGCATCTGGCTCCCCACTGAGATGGGAGTCTGCTTCTCTCTCTCTCTCAAATAAATAAATAAATCTTTAAAAAATAAAGAATGATGAGGTGTAGGTATCATTATCCCTTTTGTGCAGCAGATGAAGACACAGAAACTTAAGCTAGGTAATTTGCACAAGATGATAGCTCTTAAAGTGCAGGTGCGGGGATTCCCACACCGTTCTTCTTGCTACAGTTCTGCTCACGTCATTGTTCACAGGTTAGAGGTGAAACATTCATGTTGTCTCACTGTCCTCCCACTCTATCCCACCCTTTGATTTACAGCACACATTGTGCCATGTTGGGGTTAGAAATAGTCTTTGGCTAAATACTTGTGTATTTCCAATGGAATATTATGCAGCCATCAAAAGGAATGAGATCTTGACATTTGCAACGACGTGGATGGAACTGGAGGGTATTATGTTGAGTGAAATAAGTCAAAAAGAGAAAGACATGTA
>NC_138370.1:5914323-5953845 GCF_054177405.1 Leptonychotes weddellii
AAAAAAAAATACTTGTGTATTTCACTGAGTTAAAGCTAATGGGCTCCACCAGCATCTTTGGTATTAAGATTGTGTTCTAGCCATCTCATTTTAACAAACCACCTATTTTCAAGACTGGTTAAAAAGAAGCCTTTCCCTGTGGCATTGTTTTGAAATTCCAAAGGGTGGGGCCACATTAGAAGTGAAACGATGTACCAGTGTTGTTTCAGCCATTTCCAGCCAATTTCACCAGCTTTTATACGTATCCACTTGTAGAAATTAATAACTGTCATTTCTTCAAAGAGGTAAAACGTATTGCTTTCCCTGGGATGTGGTCAATTGGCTGATAAAATTGGAGTCTGTAAATGATCCGTTTAGGATCCTAAGATTATAGTTTCTTTGACAGCATAGGTACTGCCTTATATGATCTCTTTTCAGATCTGTTTTTTGCCGGCGATTATGAGTCCCGTTATTAAAGCATCTATCTCACATGTTGTGGGGCTTAAATGCAATAATGCATAGCACTTCGTGCTGCATGAAAAGAGCTCAGCAAATATTATCTGTATTGTAATGATTTCTATTATTTTGCTATTTAAGTTATTTAAATTAGAATTCATTGCGTCAGAGGCACTGAAATTTTGTTGTGTGCCTGTTTAACTAAAGGTCCAACTTCCAGTGGTACTATACTTTCTGCCAACAATAGATGTGTACTCATACAAAAGAAATCAGATTCCCACCGGTGTTAGAAAATGTGCCCATTTCTACAACCGGTATTCACAACCAATGTTAGATACAAAATAAATGATATAATTTTGTTTCAAGAGATGAAGGACAGCTATAACTTCCTAGGATATTGATTCATCACAAATATTTTATAATACTTCATATATTTTCCCCGGTCCATGACAAAGGTATTCTGCAGTTTTGGATACACAGTGGGGGAAAGCAGGTACTTCGAGTCTCAGAAATAAAGCTGATCTCACATTGGGATTCATGGTTCCTGGGTTAAGAAACTAAGGTACTGGAAATGTAAAAATCTTCTCTGAATAGGTAATGGATGGCAATGATAATAAGAACGGTAATGGCAAAATGTATTTTGTTATATATTCTTATGACCCTAAACTGGTCTGTGAACCAACTAAAGTTGTACAAGAAAGGGAAGGAAGACAGTGGAAGCTGTATGGCCGTCGAAGAGGCTGGACATTTAGTCTGATGAGCATCTAGCAGCTGACATTATGTATGTTCCAGGATAGACTGGATAAGGTGGTGCAGAGTGCTAGGGCGAGGTCTATAGAAGACCCAGTTGTTCTAGTTATGAGCTGTCAAATTTGGGCAAGTTCCTTAACCTCTGAACCCTGTCTCTTACCTGTAAAACGGGGTAATAAATCCTTCATGGGCTTGTAAAGGTGTATGAGAATTTTAATTTGCTTTTAAAGACAACACCTCAACTTATGAACCTCTGATTTCATTGCCCTTTCTAAAACAATAAACGAGCTTGCCCTCCAGTAATAACTGCAGTTCACCACTGCTAAATGTCTGCAACCTCCTTCTCTGATTTGCAAGTCAAGAAAAGGCTCTTTCATTCAACATCTACCTCTTGGGTGCGTGCACTGTGCACCAGGCTCTGCTGGGCGCTGGAATACAAAGCTGGACAAGGGAGATGAGGTCCTTGCTCTCTCACATGTTAAGCCCAACACCAGCTGACTCAGTCGGGGCTTGGAACAGACGAACCATCCAGTTTTTCACAATAGATTTTCTCGAAATTACGCAACTGGTTTTGCTCTTTTCTTTGGTGCCCAGAATGTAAAATCATCAAAAAGTCAAGAGAAGCCTTCATTTGAACACCAGAGCTTTTTTTATTCCTTCCTTGTCTTTCTCACCATTCTCAAGCTTCAGTTTTTTCCTAACAAGTACTTTTGGGCTTCATTTTCCATGGTAACTGCCTCCACCGAGCTTGGCCTGGTGAAGCTTTCTACCTAGTGTGCTTTGGCGAGCTCCCCCACCTGGCCTTAGACGGCAATGTCACCAAAGGCAGCAGTGGGCTCTGTAAATATTTTACAAAGATAAACAAAGATGAATATGTCTAACACTGAGGTCCATGAAACCAAGGTAAGATTTTTCTTCATACGTATCTAGCACTCACTCAAAAATAAGGGAGCACAAAAAGATGGATTAATATGAATGAAAACCAGCACAGACAACAAAACGACAGACCCATAGATATTTGGAGAGTGAAGTTTTCCAGAAACGTAGTATGTGTCAAGTATTATAATAAGCTGATAAAAGATGGAAGCCAAACTTCAAATTCTCAACAAGAAACTGGAATCTTTAAAAAGGATATCACAAGCTGGGTGGCTCAGTTAGTAAGCATCTGCCCTCGGCTCAGGTCATGATCCCGGGGTCCTGGGATCCAGCCCTACGTGCCATCCGGCTCCCTGCTCAGCAGGGAGCCTGCTTCCCCCTCTCCCTCTCCCTCTGCTGCTCCCCATGCTTGTGCTCTCTCTCTCTCTCTGTCAAATGAATAAATAAAATCCTTAAAAAAAAAAGGGAAAAAAAGGCTATCACAGATTTAAGAGCAAAATATATAAAAAAAATAACATGTCTTGGAACTAAAAAACACAACTCCTGAAATTAATAACTCAACGTATGGGTGTACTAAGAGATTAGATATAACCAAAAGAAAGTTTGTACATTGGAAGATAAGTCAGAACAAACCATCCAGGGTGAAAGAGGCAGAAGAAAGAACAAGAGGAATAGAAAATCTAACATACATTTAATCAAGGTGTGAGAGAGGAAAGAGAATGGTCAGAAGCAAAATTTGGAAAGATAAGGGCTAAGAATATCCCCAAACTAATAAAAGACATCAATCCACAAATTCAAGAAGCTCAATGACTCCCAAGCAGGCTAATTTAAAAAAAAAAAAAAAAAAAAAGGTCCCCTCAAGAACTATGAAGGATCTAAGATAGTATTTTATTTGCAATGTAGTAAGTTAGCCTGCCATAGTTTCTTGGCTGCTCACAGAACACATGAGCCTTCCAGGTCAAAGGCTTTCTTTCCTGTCAGAGGACTTTATTATTCATGGCACAGAAAGTAGCAAGAATCGAGTGTTTGCATCAATTCCTCTTGCCTCCAAGGCCCTCATGGCCAACACGGAGGGCCCGGGAGTATTCCACACACACAGTGGAGTTGTGTCACAGCTGAGGAACTCCAAGCTTTAGGAGTCCAAATCTTTTGTAATGGTCAGTAAGCTGGCCTAAACTATGCCCTGGAGGGAGACCATTATCATTTTACAAACCTGCTCTCTGCTCCAGAGAAAGACATTGATCTCTATTTCCCGAGGCTATGTACTGTACAAACATCCTTGAAAGGACAGTCTAGGGAAAAAAAGCAGTAAGTGCCTCTACTTAGAAGAAGAGCACAGACTCAAGAGACCCATGGAGAATTACGAGCCAACATCTTCACCCTTCATTTCTGTACCATCCTGGCTTCTGGCTGATTTTCCCATGAGTATGTCACTCTGTCAGCCACTGTGACTAATTTGAAGACTCAACAGAAGCTTGGACAGAGGCTGGGACCAAATCCACCCAATTTGTCTCATACAAAGTGAAAATAAGGCTACTATTTACCAGACTCTAAGCAGCGGGATGAGGAAAATCTTGCAGCACTGATGTCAACCATTCCCTCCAGAGTCCGGGACCCAACCAGCTGAACAACTCCCATAAGCCATTGGTGCCTGTCTTCTTGTGCCAAGGTAGTTTTATCGATCACTTTAGCTAAAGGGAGGGACAAATTTGGAACCATCTTTTCTCAATGCAATATTCTCATTGTCTTCCAGTAGACTCCCCAGTATGGTTACAGGGATGGTGATCAAATTGTGCTTAGAACCACATGAATGGAGGCACCAGATCCAGGCACACATTAAGCTGAGAGTGCCTTCAACAGTTTGGGAAAGCTACAACAGGCCATTTTTATTTCTGAGGAACGCTCTGGGGGCGGATCTGGAGGGCAAAAATTAAACCTCTGTGGGCCTTGTAGTGGCAACGTGGCGAGCAGATGCCCCAACCAGACGTCCTTATCCTCGTGATCTAGGATCATGCCTCCCCCAACAAATGAAATGTAGCCGGGTGGCTCAACTAGGACTGTTTGAATACCCAACAACCCCCTTCGGCTGGGCTGCCGCCAGACGAGAGTACTAACCGAGCTCGATGGGCTTATTAGGGGGAAAAGAAGATGCATTACGCCTGGGAATGATCAGGGCAGAATCCCAAACTTTCAAATTGTGTCTATATAACTATCCACTCCTTTTATTCTGATTATTATCCAGGAAGCAGATGGGGGAGGCGACAGCCACGTTCAGTGATCAGTCTGCCTAATCCAGGTGTGTGGATCAGGAAGAAGCCTGAAAGGTAAGGCCAGAATTTCCTGTTTAGTTTATTTATTTTTTTTTTTTAAGATTTTATTTATTTGCGAGAGAGAGAATGAGAGACAGAGAGCATGAGAGGGAGGAGGGTCAGAGGGAGAAGCAGACTCCCTGCCGAGCAGGGAGCCCGATGCGGGACTCGATCCCGGGACTCCAGGACCATGACCTGAGCCGAAGGCAGTCGCTTAACCAACCGAGCCACCCAGGCGCCCTGTTTAGTTTATTTTTGAGGAAGCCATTCCAATAGGATCAGATGCCGGTGGATGGTAGGGAGCACAGAAGCTTCATCAAATACGTTGTCCGTCTATCGTTGAGTAGTTTTTGTGAGAGAAAGCACACCACTGAGAGACTGAAAATGATCCAGAAAGCCGAACACATGGCGCAGATTAGTTTTGAGAGCCACAGTGGTTAGCTGATTGGACTGGAAAACCAGAAAGGATCATAAACGGAAGGAAGTTATCAGCGATGAGGCACCACTGATAACCAGGAGAGGGTCCAAGTCCCCAAGTAGTCAGTGTGCCAGGAGATGGGGGGCGGCATGCAGCCTCCCAGCCTGGGGGACAGACGAGTCAGCCTCAGACAGGAGTCACATGTCTGATGCAGTGTTAACTCTGCAGAAAACCCAGAATCTTTCACTTTTGCCCAGTATGTCCATGTGTTTCCATGGTCAGTGCCATGAAGGATCCAGGCAACAATGCTTGGAAACCAGGCGTGTGGGTTCAGTCAGCAGCTTGAGGAGGTCTCATCAGAATGAGCCCTTACCACGGGCATCCACATGAGTGACCCAGATGGTTCATTTAGTAGCACGGTTTGATTCCATAGTTTGTGGCCTCGAAGAGGAGCGTCAAATTCACCAGTATGCAGTTTTCCAAGCGGCGGACCAAACAGGCATTGACAATCATAAAAAATCGAATGAGGCTCGTCAAGGGGAGTACCGGCCAGAACTACGAGAATGGGGTTGAATTCCCCCACTGAGTGGAGAGACCACATCCGTTTTCAGGTCTGCTTTATGGGCACTGAGGCCGAAGAGCTGCAGTGGCCCAATGAACGCCATCTGGTTTCCGCTTCACCAGACCCGACGGTTCAGGCCTTTAGTTCATTATGAAATCGGACTGCAGCTATCCACACGTATGACTCTGCTGACGTAATGATCCCCTCCACCCCCCACAAAAGGACTGTGTAATTTCATTTATAGAAAGTTCATAGAAAGGCAAAACTGACCATTGTTTTTAGGGATACAGACTTAGGTGGTAAGAGGATAATGAAGAATAGCTAGGCAGTGTTTACCAGGCTGGGAGTTCTCTGTGGGGGCAGGACGGGTACATGGGACGAGGGCAATGTCCTATTCCTTGGACCTGGGTTACCACTTTGTGATCACTGGTTAAGATAGACATTTATTTTGTGCAATTTTCAATATGCTATTGAATTGTTTAAGTTTTAAAAAGGGAATAAATCCATTAGCATGTTGACGTAAAGGACTTGGAATCCAAAATTACACTCATTTGCTCTTGTGACTTACCAGTTCGAAGTACAGGAAAAAAAAAAAAAAGCCAACAACAAAACTCTCAAGCTAAATTAAGATCCAAACATGATTTTACTAATTTCTCATTCTGCTCAGCCTAGTCGGAGGAGTTGTCAGGAACTGGGTGCAGCCAGAGTTCCCGCAACATCCCCACCCCAGATCCTCACTTGGAATACTTGCGGGGCATCAAAAGGCCTTTCAGCTCAGTGCCAACTCTCTGACGTTTCTGACATTATCAAAAAGTTCAAAGAGATAGTAGGGCCTGTAAGATTATCAACAGTCTTAGCCGTATACCGAACAAATGCAGAAAACAAACCAATTCCCTGCTCCTGGCAATTATCCCAGGAAAAATTACTTTTCTAGAACCCTGTATTACCATTGCCAAAAGCCATGGCAGAAACTCAATTGTTTTTTTTATTTTTTTATTTTTTTAAAGATTTTATTTATTTTTTAGAGAGCGAGTGAGAGAGAAACAGCATGAGAGGGGAGAGGGTCAGAGGGAGAAGCAGGCTCCCCGCCGAGCAGGGAGCCCGATGTGGGGCTCGATCCCAGGACTCTGGGATCATGACCTGAGCCGAAGGCAGACGCTTAACCATCTGAGCCACCCAGGTGCCCGAAACTCAATTGTTTTTGAGCATAGGAGAGTAGATAAAAAAAAAACAAATCCGGGTTTTCTCTTCACCAGATTGCCTATCGAAAGATGCCAATTGCACAGCATCCACAACTGTGAACTTAGAAGAAATTTCTCAGCAAGAGCCTAATTAGGCTACTGTGAACTTAGGAACTTATGGAAGGAAAAGCCCACCCGTACATACGATCTCCTCTCTCAGAGAGAGATATTTGTGACACTGAAGTCTTTCTACAAAGATTCGAAATGTGCAATGGAGGCAGTTCCAGTCACCAGGTCCTATCTGGGGGACTTTCCTTCCCATCTAGTAAAACATGGTAATGTCCGTTTCCCTGTGAGCCTCACATTTCTGGCTGGCTGTGAGCCCTCTAGGGTAACTGGGGCTCTCCTGTAAGCAGATATTTTCCGTCTTGTGCCTCGGAGGATGCTGCCACCGTCTTTTCCTGTGGAATTGCTACCGTTTAAGAAATTTGTATCTCAGAGAAGGTGTTAATCAAATTCTCTACATTTGTTCCAAACTGGAAAATCACCCTAGACTAAAAGCTGCTTTGGGGATTTTTAATGCCTGTTCCCTGAGAGGCCTAGGGAGTTCGATATACATTTCCCCAGATACTTGGGGCATCTGGGTGGCTCAGGTGGTTAAGTGACCGACTCTTGGTTTCAGCTCAGGTCTCATGGGTCGTGAAATGGAACCCCGAGTCTGGCTCTGTGTTCAGCGGAGGGTCTCCTTGAGATTCTCTCTCTCCTTCTCCCTCTGCCCCCGTTCACGCTCTCTCTCTAAAATATATAAATCAATCTTTTAAAAAATTGCTTCAGATACTCTCTTTTCTCCACTTTGATTTCTACCATGTGACTTTGAAGTTTATCTGTTGATTCTTTGAGTATTTTTACATTTGATCCCATAGATAAGCCACATGAATTCAAGGTTATTGTTCTGCAGTCCAGCTTACACTTAAATGTAGAATTTGGGGCATCCCTGGAGAAAGGGGAACCCTCTTACACTGTTGGTGGGAATGCAAACTGGTGCAGCCACTCTGGAAAACGGTATGGAGGTTCCTCAAAAAGTAAAAAATGGAACCACCCTATGATCCAGCAATTGCACCTCTAGGAATTTACCCAAAGGACAAAAAAAAAAAATACAGATTTGAAGAGATACATGCACCACGATGTTTATAGCAGCATTACCTACAATAGTCAAATTATGGAAAGAGCCCAAATGTCCATCATCTGATGAATAGATAAAGAAGATGTGGTATACACACACACACACAATGGAATATTACTGAGCCATAAAAAAAGAATGAAATCTTGCCGTTTGCAATGATGTGGATGGAGCTACAGAGCGTTATGCTAAGTGAAATAAGTCAATCAGGGAAAGACAAATACCATATGATTTCACTCACTCATATGTAGAATTTAAGAAATAAAGCAAATGAACGGGGGTGGGGGAAGAGAAGAAAACCAAGAAACGGACCCTTAACTGTAGAGAACAAACTGATGGTCACCAGAGGGGAGGTAGGATGGGTGAAAGAGGTGATGGGGATGAAGGAGGGCACTTGTGAGCAGCACTGTTGTAAGGAAGTGTTGAATCACTCAATTCTACACCTGAAACAAATATTACATTGTATGTTAACTAGTGGACTATAAGTGAAAACTTGAAAAAGAAAAACAATTGGGCACATCCCACTTTTAATTCTGGAACCTTTGTGGGAACAAAGCAATCAGTTACCCTGCATTCTAAACGCAACTGATACATTCTGCCTTCTATGATCTAATAGGTCTGTATACAGTAAGATGTATTTCTCCCTGATGAATCCTCCTTGCAGCTCTTGTCATGACAGCATCCCATGGGGCCCCACCCTCTGCAGATGTACCCCCAGGGCGAGCTGTAGCAGCCCCTCCCCTGAGATGTACCTTTGCTGCTGTCTTGGTGACTTTGCTTCAGAGAGATGCTCTCCAAGAGCCGTTTGCTTAGAGCCTTGCACACGTGCAGTTCTCCCTTTGTCAGGCGCGGCCACTCATCCACGGACAGAACAGAGAGGCCATAAGCTGCACGCACCCATCAGGGTAACAGCTCCACAGCCAATCTAACTTAGGTCAGAGCGGTAAAAGCTGACTACACCACTGCAGATGTCTGACCAGTTTAATACAAGCTCCCATGGTCCATCAAGCCGGGCTGCGTCATGCCCTTTGTGTGCCCTGGGCACTTCTTTGCCTTCAGAGACCCCTTACAAAATAAGGAAAAATATTTTAAAATATCAAAAATTATATTTTATGACGGCATTGGTATAAAGACTAATACAAGGTGGATTATATCTATTTATTTTGTTCAGATTTTAAAAGAAATGGAAACATTTTCAGGGGTCCCTAAAAGTATCCTGGCTTTAGGCATTATGCCTACCGTGTCTACAGGGTAAATTGACCCTGACAACAGGTGCACCCTCCACACATGAAAGTTGAAACCCCAAGCCCAGACTTTGATGACTCCATGTTAGGTTTTATTCCTTATAACTTATTTCTCTGTGATTCTGGCCAACGTAACCAATGATGAAGTCCTGAGGGGGTCCAATAATTAACACCTTTATCCTTCCCAAGGGAAGAAGACAAATAGCAATGAAGCTGGGGTCAAAATATCACTGTTATTATCAATAAAGTCTAGGTTGCAGAATACTATCCATTTGACTCTTATATTTACTGTAAGAACTGGGAACATTTATCTACCCAGGTGCTGGCAATTCTGGACTGAGGTAGACTGCTCCACGAGGCAGGGAAGAGCTTGCTCCTGGAGGAACAGCAGAGAATGCCTCCTTCTGGTTAGAAGCTAGTTCCTAAGAGGTAGGACATAGAATGGAGGTGAACATGTCCAGATTCTTCTCCCCACACTTGACAATCAGATTAGTCGCTCAGTGCAGGGATGGGAAAGAGGGGAAGTCAACAAAGCATTCAGGGGAGGGATCACTTGAGTCCCTACACCTAGGAAAAAGCATCAGGAGAAGTAGTCCCTTCCAAAGAGTCAATGTTAAATATTAAGAATATTTAGGAGTTCTCAAAGGATTGGCAGAATAGGAGAGAAATTATGCTCGATTTTTTTTTTAACTTTTTAAGCATATTCTACAAGAGAGGACTGAAGCAAAAGCTTTATGTGTCTCAATAAGCCGGTAATAGTTCTTAAAATGGTTATGCCTAAGTCCTCTGAAATAAAGGTAGTTAAAAATACTTGAGGCATTTTGTTTTTCAATAATCACTGGGAATACAGTGATGAACACAACAGTTCTTTGCCCTCATGGAATCTATGTTCTTATAGCTTAAAATAAAAGGCATTCACTAGGCTCAAACACTAAAAAAAAAAAAAAAAAAAAGCCCAAATTTTGATCCATAGTTTGCTAAGAGTAAACAAAAAATAAATGTTATTTGAAGAAGGTCGAGAAGAGTCGCCTTTCAGTTCTTGAGACTACCATGATAAATTTAAAAAAATGATATTGATTGGTGATGAGTCATAAAGACTATGGTCAGTTGCTGACCCATTTTTCTCTTCCACATCTGTGTGTAGATATAAAAAATACAACCTCATAAATCGACAGCAGAGAATTACCATAATCAGGTCACTGTCAGACAGGGAGAGACTTTATTCAATAGTTAAATTGTACTGAGCACTAATTAATTAAATACCCCATAACATTCTACTTTAGGAACTGTTTTATATATGAAGTCTTGAGGCTTTTTCCTTCCTTAGTTTTCTCCCATGATAATCCACTTTATCAATTAATGTCCAGCTGGGCCAAGATGCATTTAGTTTCAGTGGAGTGTTGATTTGTTTCATCGATAAATGTCTGGCGACATTTGCTAATCAGATTTATGTTACAGGCCTTGTATAATTGTGTGAGGTGAACTTGTAAGGTAATTATCATTTAAATTTCCTTCAACCAGGTACGCTTTCCAGTAACGACACACCTACGTATCAAGCTCTGTTTTTAATCACTTCTTTCATCTTTCTCAGTCTTGCCCTTGAACAACTCATTAGTAGGGATAGCTCCATCATTAATTTAGTTATTGTTATTATAATTAATGGTAACAATATTGTGCATTTCTAGTAAGACAAACACTGAATAATTCTTATACTTGTAATAATTACTTTAAAGTTGCTTTGATACATTATTAGTGTTAATTATTGCTGCAATGTCCCTGAAATACATGTCCTACAATTGTCAGTACACATGTAAACACACACACACACACACACACAGAGTTGGTGGATGATAACTTGGAAAAGATTCTTGCCACAAATTCCTTAAACTCAACGGAGATATATGAAGAAATAATGCCACAAACTCTATTTTCTAGCAATCCAAATGCTAAAAATCATTGTTCCAATCCAGCTTTGAGGCAAAATTAGGCATTCTTGGAGTAATATTGCAAATGTATTACAAAAGCAGGTTTTATTTTCCCTGTTGGAATGATTCTCAGCTATCAATGGATTTTCTCAAGTTCCTTATTTATTTCCATAAATACATGGATCATACCCCAGTGATGGGCTACGCGAAGTAGGCTCACTTTTGCCACACGATGGCTTCTCATTAATAATTTTCTGTAATGCGCCCGGAGGTGTCCTTCATAAGGTGACCTTCCAGAGATAAAAATGTAATTTCATCACAAAAGGGAAAGCTGCTGCATACATATTAGATTCCACAGACGTTTTCTTGTGGACCTTGTCTCCTTACCGTGTAAGACCACAGCTGAGTTGGAATCCACACTGCCCTGCGCCATCCCCTTTGGACTGAACCTGAACATATGACTTGCTTTGATCAGTGATATGTGAGCACATGTATGTCACTTCCAGGAAGAAGTCTGTGGTGTCTGTGCACAATTCACCATGCTCCCTCTTTCTTGCCTCAGCAAATAAGGGGAGCAAGAAAAGAAGGTTCGTGCAGCCTGGGACCTTGAATGAAGACAGTGCAGAACGGAGCCTCCCACCTCCCCAGCAGGGACAAGTAGAGGCAGCCGTAAAAATCCTTTGCATTTTTAAGTCACTGAAGTTTTAAAATTGTTACCACAGCATTGAGCCTGTCTGACTGGGACGCAATTAGATCAGTCTGAGCTAGGCGATCACGAAGCTTCCCTAATGCGAAAACGTGCTGAAGATTTACATTCATTCATTGATTCAATAAAAATGTATTAAGTGCCTGCCATGTGGCAGCCCTAGGTTACATATTGGCAAGACCAGCGCGAGCAAAACAGCTTTCGCTTTAGTCATGGAGCTTATCTTCTTGTGGAGAAGCCAAACAATAATAATTTAAAAGACAGAGACAGTGATGAGAGCAACGTGGGAAATAAATGCAGCGCTGTGACAGAACCTAACAGCGGTGACCCACAATTAGGGAAGCGAGGGGACACCTTCTGGAGAAAGTGACAGAAGCGGAGAGCCGAAGAGAGAGGGAGAGAGCTGGGCACGTCGAGAGCCTTCCAGGCCCAGGAGAGAAGGCTTTTGGCTTCCCAGGACCTGTGCTGGGCTGAGACGACACGGACGCGCTGGGCCGGGGACAATCAGCCGTGATGTGCCGCCCAGATCCGCCTTCAGAACAGAGTAGCTCCTCTCTAGCTGCAGGGGCTGCCTGCTGACTGCCCTCAGCTGTTGTCTCCCGAGAATCGCCCAGGAACCTCCCGACTCCACCTCCTGCAGGCGAGGCTCTGGCTCAGAGCCTTCTTCTTGAGGACCCCAAACTGCGGCCTCACCGCAAGTACATGGCGTTTTATTCTCAATTCAACGAAAAGCGTCAACCTGAAAAGTAAATGGGCCGGTTGTTTTCCCAGCAAAAGGTGGGTTAGTCGGGAATAAAAGAGCACTGCAGCCTGGGACAAACAAGCCGCGGTCAAACCGCAGGCAAGTCGGAGGAACAAAGGCGAGGCACGGCTTTCTCGGAGGAAAACGGGTGATTCGGCAAGGCTGTTAGGAACTGAAAGTCCACTGGAGTGAACGGGGAGGTCGAGGTGTGGGGGCTTCTCCCTGGCGGAGCTGACGCCAAGTCAGGGGTTCGAGGGCAGCACCTCTCCCTCCTGCTGAAGGAGCGGACTAGTAGCGACGTGCAAGGTCAAGTCGGTGTTAAGGTTAAGTTCGCCTCTTCTGTTGGGGCTGCGATGGACGTCGAGTGACAGGGCGTGAGAGCGCCCCCTGCCGAGACCTCCCGACTGCATTCTAGGGAGGTTTCCCGAGCCTGATCTCCACACAAGCGATTGAAAGGCTTTAATAAAAGCAAGGGAGGATCATTTTAGCTGGTGCGTATAGAATCAGAGAGGGCAAGAGTAGACTCGGAGGGCAGTAAGGGAGCTGGTATAGTCCAGGTGGGATGGGGATGGCCCGAACGAGGGTAACGGAAGTAAAACTGAGAGAAGTGCACGAACACCATATACCTTGAGGGGTACCACTGAGAGAGCTTGGTGATTAATCGGATAATGCGAGGAAGGAAGGCATCGAAGAATAACACCAAAGAGATGGTGCAACAAAAGTTTGGATGTGCAGTACCAGAAAATTGGGGCACCAGAATTCAACACTGCCTTGTGAAGCATGGATGCAGCTGTGTTTAAAAAAAAAAAAAAAGTACTGAGAAAAGACTCCAGGGTTAAACATATTGTGAGATATTTGGGCTTCATTTTAGAAGATTATCCCCATAGAAATATGTAATCAGTGTACATTTAAAAACATGGCCACGGATTATGATTTCCCTATTCTAGTTCAGTATATCACATGGTATTTGCTTAATAAATTATTGGCAATTAGTTGCCATCTGGCACTTTTAAGCTGAGCTTAAATACTGTAAAGCGAATTACCAAAAAGTGAGAAAACATGCTTCATGTTCATTATAATGTACCAGGATAGGTTCAGAAGTCAATAATGGCTTGATATTCCAGGAAAAAAAGACTTGTACTGATAAGTCTAATGCCACAAAATGGCATTTTAAATAGGAATTATATGAGGCTAGCGTTTGTGAATGGCTAGAATAAAAGAAAGTGAAATTTAAATAAAACAGAAAGAACTGTCAAGGGAGCAGCTACCTTACCTGACCTCAGACCTATGCTGTTTCTACGGTGATCTAGAAGGTACCACTGCCATCAGCGACCGCCCAAACTACCCTAACGATGCTGTGATTTCCAGAAGCAGCTTCACTCACCCTCAACCTCAGGGACACCCCCGCCTGCAAGTATGAAGGTCAGTTCTGTTTTTTCCTGTCATCAATCAAATCAGAGGTTCATCAAGCTCAATCTGACTGGTGAAATCTAAGTCACACATCAGTACCCTGGTAACAAGCTGTGCTGGGAAATGTGGTTTCTTGGATCCTGCACTGGGGAGGCTGAATGCACAGTGTGGACAACTATCTCCATATGGAGAGAGCACTGACAAAAATTTAGGTAGACATGACTGACAGATGTCTACTATAGTTAACATTACAAAATCTTCACTCAAGATGAAGCTCTATTGAGTCCCTCATCAAATGTACTCAGTTTTTCACTGAATAGTAAATACTGATCACCACCGTAATAAAAAAATTTAGGAACCAAAGAATTGCAGATGCTCGATTTAGAATGTTTCCTATGAAAAGTGATTATTTGAGAATCTGCACTGGTATCTTCAGTAATGCATCAGCTGTTAACCTGCCTTTTAGCAAAGTCACATATTAGAAAGTTATTTTCTCTCAATAAAAGTATAATTGATCATTCAAACTCACTAGAGTGGGTCTCTGCTCAAGAGATTTATTTATAGTGTGTCAGATCTAAACATGACTGATAGTCTAATGAAATCCTTCTTTTCTAATTCCACTGGTCTTCAAATAATTTACTTCTAGACCAATCAGGCATGACTGGTGATGAATCTTTGCATGGGACATGTTTGGGCACCACCCTCAGTAGGCAAGCTTGGTATGCTGGTGCTATTAGAATCTCCTACTTTCTTTGCTTTTAGAGTTCTCTGTGCATATGAATTTGCAGAAGTAGCCTGACTGGCATCAGTCATTCTAGTATCTTCCAAAGCAGTTTTTGGGAAACGATCTGCTACATACAGTTTCTGGTAGGAGGCTCTATGTGAATCCTTTTAGTAGTAATGGGGAATTTGCCTGCTATTGGCAGCTTTCTTTCTAACAGGTTCTCTTCTTTGTTACCAAACATTATTGTTTTAGGTAGTAATAAAGCAGATAATGAACAAGTCTTCATTAAAGCAAGTCTTCTATAGAGACAAAATCCCTCTGGCAAAGCAACAATCAGATATTAAAAAAACACAATGAAAACATCAAACCAGTGTTTCATGGCCAATAAAACAGACTCCTACTCCTTAACATGGTTGGCCTAACCAAAAAATTATGATGTTTTGTTTTGACCAGTCTAATAATATACAATTTTATTTAAGAATAATAATTCTGTTAGCTTACATTTACAAAGAGAGATATATTTCATTTGGATATATATATGTATTATATATATTAATATATTATATGTATTATAACCATGTTATATACATACATAAAATCGTTTCCAAATAATTTAAAAATACATTATCTTACTTAATTCTCATAACGCATTGACTGAACAAAGCATTATGTGGGCTGAATGTAGACTACAAATGAAAATGACAGTTTAGTTATTCTTATACTGCATTATCTAAAAAGTTCCCTTCAATCATTTGCTATCATTAAATATTTTGATTTTACTTAGGCAAGTATGACAGGCACTAAGAGGTATTTCTCATTTTGAGATCCATACTAAATATAGCTCTACTGAAAATAGTGGTTAGTCCACATCTGAAAATGCATTATGAAAGTGAGCAGGAAAATGACTCATAAAATGGTAAACATTTGAAGCAGCCAAGAACTATCTTAAAAGACTGATAGTGGAATACAACAAATTAGAGAATAAGCATCTATCCCCACTACCTCTTACTCATTCCAGATTATTTCTTTGGATCCCAAATAAATATTCCATACAGATATTCTATAATATTACATTGATGAACATGTGTTGATCACGCCTATTTTTCAGTGTGCCACAAGGCCGAGTGCTTAATTTGTAGAGAAGTTTAGTGCATTTGTCCAGTTCTAGGTGTAAATTCCAGCAACTTTAGTGTTTAAGGCAGTGGGTTGGTTTTCATGAAAGATTGTATCTGTAAACTGCAATTATGGATAGGATTCAAATTATTTTCCATAAAATTCTTAGAAAATTCAAGAAACTCAGGAGTTATGACGAAATATGATGGGGTATCACCTAACTACTCACATTGGTGTTCCTGAGCTTTGGCTGTTAACAAAGCTAGGACCCTTGCAACCATTCTGACTTGAGGGAGAAGTCCGTAGGATATCATCCTCAGAGATTTGATTCCACAGGGCCTGGAAAACTATATTTAGACCAATATCTCAGATGATTCTTTTGTAACCAATTGGTGAAGCAACATTTTGGAACCACTGTTCTAGAATATTTTGACTCTGATACTGTACATTGGAAGGCACAAGATTATTTGGTGTGAATCTGCAATATAGTTAATGCAGAATTAAAATAGCATTTAACTACATTACAAGTAGTTACTATTTAAAACCCAGAGATGATGAGTAAGATGAATATAGTTTATAATAAAATAGCAAGATGGCATATATAATAATTGTGTCAGCTGTCTCAAAGTCACAGATACAAAGTTAAGCCCTTTTTCTTTTCTGAATCTACAGATCATGCCAATAATCATCAGTATTATCACACTGCTTGTGCTGGATTATTCTTTCAAATAATACTTAGTATGACTTGTGTCAAAGATATTGTTTTCTTCCCAATTAATTTTGTATATAATATTGCCCTCCTCTTGGTCACAATAAAGCAATTAACTCATATTCTAAGTTTCTGTTTTCTTATAGACAGTATAAACTGCAATGCCAAATTTTACATATTAGAATCATTGATTTGGATGAAGAATGACTCATTAAAGTCCATTTGGCACATGATTGTCCCAACGGCTGAGAGCTTGGATATAAAGATCTGGTTGAAGAGGAGGGCAGGGATAAAATGAAAAAATTTAGTCCTAAGAAAAAAGAACCCCAAATAATAACCACAATCGTAGCAGATAACATTTATTGAGCACTGGAACATACATTTAGGATACATAGAAATCTCTGTATTTCTCTATATCCTAAAATATATTGAAATATAGGATATAAAACTTGATTCCAGGTGCTTTTCATGCAGTATCTCATTTGTTACTCATAATACCCCTGTTATGAGCTGAATTACGTCTCCCCCCAAATTCATAGGTTGAGGCCCTAATCCCCAGTGGACTGTATTTGAAGATATGGCTTATAGGGAGGTAATAAAGATTAAGGGAAGTCATAAGGGGGAGACCTTAATCTGGTAGGAATGGTGTCCTTACAAGGAGAGGAAGAGACATTCTCTCTCTCTCTCTCTCTCTCAATCTCTCTCTCTCCACACAGGGAAAGGCCATGGGAGGATACAGGAAGATGTCGGCCATCTACGTGCCAGAAAACAACCTTGACCATGCACTGATCTTGGATTTAAGGCTCCAGCACTGTGGGAAAATAGATTCCTGCTGTTTGAGTCACCTAGTCTATACCCGTTTCATACTTTGTGATGGCAGCTCTAGCGGACTAATACAGCCGCTATTACGTAATAGTATTAATAGCTCCATTTTACAAGTAAATATAGATCTAGGAAAGAGGCCAGGAAATGTATAATAACCTGCCTAAGGTCAAGAAGCAGACAGAAGAAGAATTTTCAGCAGACTGGCTGGCTACAAGATCAGTCAAAGCAAGTTAGAAAAGATTTGAAAAGAAGTACCATAAGCAGGAATACTTATTTATTATTATTTTTAAATTGAAGTATAATTGACATTCAATATCCTATTAGTTTCAGGTGTACATCATAGTTATTAGATATTTTTATACATTACAAAATGGTCCCCATGATAAATCTAGTTACCATCTGTCACCACACAAAATTATTACAACATTATTGACTATATTCCCTATGCTGTGCATTACATCCTCATGACTTGTTTTATAAACGGAAGTTTATGCCTCTCAATCCCTTCTACCTCTTTTGCTCCCCCCCACCTCTCCCACCCTCCGATAACCAACACTTTCCTATATCTATGAGTCTGTTTCTGTTTTGTTTTGTTTGCTCTTCAAAATGTTTTTTAGATTTCACATATAAATGAAATCTTACAGTATTTGTCTTTCTCTGACTTTTGTAACTTAGCATAATACCTTCTAGTCCATCCTCGTCACAAACGACAAGATTTCATTCTTTTTTATGGTTGAGTAATATTCTGTTGTTATACGTATGTATGTATGTATACCACATCTTCTTTATGATGTCATCCACTGAATGTACTGAGGTTGCTTCCATCTCTTGGCTACTGTAAATAATGCTGAAATAAACATTGGAGTGCATACTCCGAATTGGTGTTTTTGTTTTCTTTAGATAAATACCCAGAACTCGAATTGCTAGATTGTATGGTAGTTCCATTTTGAGAAGCAAGAATATTTAAACCATAGAAATATAGTTTACAACAACATAGCGAGATTCCTTATACAATCATTGTACTGCTAGATTAGAAATCTAGCTTGAGAGAAGCAATCTTGTAGGGCACATCATATGGCTCAGAAGAGGCAGGAATGGGCTTTTATCAGTTCTCTGAGGCTAGATGACCTCAGCAGGAAGAATTTTCTAGCTTGGCCTAGGGGAACAAATAAGGGAGTAGCTAGAAGATAAAATTTGAAACAACTGTAAAAGCCTGATGCCTTCACTAAGACAAAATGAGGATGAAGACTGCATCCCATTGTATTTAGAATAAAGCCCAAATTTCTTAACATGGGCTGTATTTATCGCACATGCTTGGAATTTATTATCCAAATCAGGACATTTTTGAAAAGTGAAAGGAAATACCGTTACAATTTTTCTAGTACAACATGGTTCAACCAGGACAGTCCTGGGCAAACACGGATACAGCTCTGCAGAAAGGTCCTACATAATCTAACTCCTGCCCCACCTTATGTCATTTCCCCACTTCATTTATCTGTTGACTTTCTTCCAGTTCTGTGAGCACATCCACACCCAAGCTGATTCTTGGTGAGAGACTCAACACATACTTCCATTCTGTCTTACTGAGCCCTCCTCTCTTTGCCTGGTTAACTAATCATCTTCAGTAGTGGTCAGTCACTCAGTAACCTTCCTCCCTTCCTCACCACTCCTTGATTTCATCCAGCCCTCCCTCATGCAACCTCTGCAACTCAGGAAGTCTTAACCACATCCTTAGTCCGGGGAAGAGCAGTGACCAGAATCAGTCAATCAGCGTATGGCATTCTTCTGTCTGGCTCATGACTTAGGGAGAGTGCATTCGTTGGGAGCTACGGGTAGCAGAACACGCCCCCAGCTAGTGGTTAGAACAACATAAAAATGTGTTTCTCCTCATTTGAAAGAAGTGAGAGGAGAGATGGTCGGCCACAGGCGTCAAGCTCACAGGATGCATACTGCTTTGTCATCTTCAGTATGTGGCTGCAGACGCTCAGCCATCATGTTCACATTCAAGCTGCAGGAAGGAAGAAGAGGCAAGGAAAGGCACACTCCCTCCCTGTAAGAATACATCCCAGAAATTACACAAATTACCTTCATTTACATTCCATCGCTAAAACCTAGTCACAAGGCCATATGTAGCTATAAGGAAACGTGAGAAATGTAATCTTTATTCCCGGTGGCTACGTGCCCTGCTAAAAATTGAGGAGAAGGGATGTTGGTGGAAAACTAGCAGGCTCAAGAACTTAGTCTATAAGCTTATTTCTCTCACGCCGGATGTGAATAAAATGCAAGTAATCCCAGTGAAGTGTGAGAAAAATAAATTTCTATTGTTTGAGACATGACATAAAAAGACCCGGGCTTAAAAGGAAATAGGTATTTTGGACAGCAAAGCAGAACGAAGAACCCAAGCTCCTGATGACCCACGTGGGCCAATGAATCCATCCACTATGAAGCTCTGCCTCACCTGCCCTCTAGGTGAGGGCAGAGATGCCCTATTGTGTCAACCACTTTGGTTCTCTTTTTCTTGTAGTTGAAAGCATCTTGAAAGAATTCCCTACAGGCCTTCCTCAGCACTCGATGTCTTTTACAATCTCTCTCAGCAACCTCTTCCTTGCCTTCACAGCCCTTACTACAGTTTTGAATAATTTATTTGTCGTTTAAAGTCTTTCTCCTCTGCTAGGCTGAAAGCCATGAGCTTTGGGACTAGAACTGTTCCGTTCATTATTGCACACCTAGGAAATGAAATGAAAAGGCTCACACAATGCTAGGCACACAGTAGGCTTGTAAATAAATGTATCATGAAAAGGACGCTAGTAAGCCTCCCTCCTTCAAAGAGATCACTTTTTTTCCTCCCCCAAAGAGATCACTTCTAAAGGTCGAGCCACGTAAAGTGCTGCAGAAGGACAGCGTTGGGGAATCACCCTGTCCTCTCTTCTTGGGTTTTTGTCATAAATTATTTACTATCTCCGCTACATCCCACATCTGCTTTAGAGCTTTGGCATGACCTCAGATTGGAATAGCGAGCCACTTAGAGCTACAGCCTGGTCTGGAGAGGGGTGATGGCAGATCTGAGAGCGGCAGCTTCCCAGGCTGTGCGGTGGCTTTCGCTGGGGCGTCACGCGAGCCCTCAGTGCCTAAATGGGACCAGAGGGGTTCCATCCATCCCTGCTGTCCCATTGCAATGGAAGTGGTGCCTTTGCAGGAGCCGGAGAGCTGGATGTCGTACCTGCAGATGGCAGTGCTATTCACATCTAGCTTTTAGATACGTGGCTTTCCTCCGGAGGGCGTGAATCTGGATGAGTGCTCTATTTTCTACTCTCCCCCCCTCCCCCACACCTTCTGTCTTTCTTCTACTTTGGGTAATAGCCAATAAATTAAACAACAGGTTTCTATTTACAGGTGATCTCCGAAGTAGTTTACAGTTCATTCTGAAATGTAGCTCTAACATCTTCTATCTGCTTCGTACACTCACTTGTTCATAACACCTGTGGCATTCATTGTTGATCGATGTTTAACTCAATGCTCTGTTCTATCGAAATGTGATTTTTACATAAAAGCCTGGGGAGAAAGTATAACCATGACACTGAAAGCAAACGTTCTTTACTTTCGAGATGTATGTTTAGATAAAACTGACTTTTAGCAGTGCAACTATGAATAGCTATCTTTTATTGAGTGTCTATGTGATTCAGGTGTTACGATAGGTAGTTTATGGAATGCAAGCAGCAAAATGTGTTTAATCAATGGGAAAAGATCTGTACTACAGGTTGCTCTATGTTCTACAGAATGAGTGGTTGGAATAATTCAATAATAGGACATTATTTGAATTTGAAAATTTTCAAAATCATCTTTTGCATTAAGATAGTACTTGCCGTATGATTAGAGAGTAACTTAAATATTATATTCGTGAGTAAATTGAAAAGTTTCAAACATTTGATAAAGTCCACAGAATAACTGAGTTAAAACAACTCATTTTTTATTTGTATGAGTATTTTTTAGTAATTATCCTTCTATAAAAAGGTTTTGAGATTTGATTCATTGACCTCACATAGTCATGGATATTTTGTTTTAAAACAGAAAATCAAAATAGGTATTTAATGTCAGCCCTCCTGCTCCCCATATCTTCTCCTTCTGGTCCTCTGTTTCCAAGCTGCTTATGGCAATAACGGATGACCCCTCCCCCCACCTCCTGCCCTATAACCTACAGGTTCAGTTCTGCAGCTGTTTGGTCAATCCTGACCTCGGTAAGAAAGCTTATCAACAGTATCAATACCCCTGTGTTCCAGAGTGCAGCACAGTTAATCAAAGATCCCTAACTGGGATCTGGGACCCAGCTGTGGCAGCTTTGCTCCTTAAGCCTCCTTAGTGACTTTCTGGGCCATGTTTACCCTCAAATTATAATATTCCCTTCCCATTCTCATCCCCATCTTAGATAGGATTGAGACTCTGCCATGGTCTCTACCTCTAAGTTCAGCCTGATTATCCAATTTAGTACCTGGGAGTCTTATCCTGAATACCCATGAGCATTCTATATTCTGCATGGACACACCTGTTCAATTACCACTTACCTGCCCAATGGCTGAGTACTACCTCTATTATAAGGTCCCCAACATGGGGTTCTTCTCTTACAATCAGAAAATCAAGCCTAATGAGTACATGTAATATGTCAAGATTACGCGGCCAGAAAACCCAACTTCAGAGAAAAGATATACCAAGAACTATCTCTGAAAGAAGTAAAGTCAATGGCCAAGGTATATTCCCAGATATCCATCATCCATATGTTTTATTCCAGCAACTCTCCCCAAACTTTTAAACGATGTTACACACAATAATTCTTACTTTAAAACCATCGATTTTAGACTTACAATTCTAGAAGAATTGTTAAGTTTACTTTAAGCTGTTGAACCAAAGGAAAGTACAAGTGTCATGTACGTCCCTCTCTGTATCCACCTCTATATCCAAAGGCTCAATGAAGGCAGAAAGTGAAGAAACATAATTTGTAGACTGGCTAAAGTTTTGCTTTTTCTTGATCTTGTTTGATAAACAGACTTCCTTCAGAAGAAGGAAGACACGATGTAGTCACTGCTTTCTTCTAGGGACCTCTGTGTCAAGAATCACTTGGTGTCAGGAATCACCTGGGATCTTTCCCAATAAACGTGTCAGAAAAATTACCAACTGCTAACTATGGTAACTTAGAGTGAAACATGTCTTAAGCAAATGAGCAATGCAAATGCAGAAAGGCACCGTAAGAGTTCATGTGCAACTCACATCTCGTATGCTGATTGTTGCTTGCATCACCACAGTCCTGGGAGCACCATTGGGGCACTGGGTCTTGCCTGCCTGTGCGGTAAAATCAGGGTGCATGGCAAGATCATTTTCTCGGCATCTCTTAACAGATCGTAGGCCAGGTCACAAGTCCTTTGCTTCCCCATCTGCTCTAGAAGTCCCTACACTTATGACTAACTCTTGCAATATGACACATGATTAAACCACAGAAGCAGAATTTGTGCTTCAAGAATTCCAGTTTTAGCTGTATATTCACATCACTTGAATGGTACTTCTTACTTCCTTCCAATATAAGGATTCACAGAAATGTAATAGTGCAAAAAATTTAAACATATTCTAGCATCCAGGAGTTAAAATCTAGTACATTCTCTTGAAACATTTTTTCCCCCTTCAGAATAGACCTTTCAAAGTAAGGATATGAAGAATTCAGATGTTTTCTTATACCTTTTTTGTAAGTTACTAAGATGGAATAATAGAGTTGCATATGGGTTTTTAACTTTTCAGGTATTCTCGGTAGTTAAAAAAATTCTCAGAAAAAAAGCAATTTTTGGTATTATTCAGCGTTTTCTAACCTTCTGTTATATGTTGATTTTAAGCTCTTTTCAGCTTATATATATAAGTGAGGAACACGAAGGTAGTAATAAATCCACACAAGGAATGTACTTGACTGAGATAACGGATTTTGCCTGATTTGTTCCCCCTATAGGGAGGTCAGATGAGCGGATAAAGACACTGAATAGCTCAATGATTAAGAACAAGTAGTGAAAACATCTTCCCATCCTGTGCTGTGGACGTGTGTAAAAGCAGAAGACTGCAAAGACCAAGCTTAAGTAGGTAACTCAAGGTCAGGAACCAAAAGAAATGTGTCCACATGAGTTAACAGCACAAATAGGGCCTGCCACAGGCACTGGGAACCAAGGGGAGGACGGAAGGAGGGAATCTGAAGGGGAGGGCGGGAGGAAGAAATCTGAAGACCAGGCAAAGCATGATAGGACAAAACGTGTGAGTAGTACAGCATCCTGAACAAAACACTGGGCACATTCATAAGACTTAGGATAAAAAAAAAAATTACTACTCCTACTACTCCTTCCCTTACAGAATAGAATGGGTTAAGTTTTCTTAGATTTTGGTAGAAATCCTTAAGGTCATTTTTATATTAAAATTTATGAAATGGGAGATAGTCCTTGTGTTGGGGTTCCCCAAGACCCCCTTAGGTTTGGTGATTTGCTATGTAAGGACTCACAGGACCCATGGACTCATATATATATATGACTTAATATACTGTCATACCCACAGCCAAGGTTTATTGCAGTAAAAGGATTGCAAAGTGAAATCAGTAAAGGGAAAACATGCACGGGAAGAAGTCTGGAGGAAACCAGGCAGAAGCTTCAAAGATTCCTCTCCCAGTAGAGTCACTGAGTATGTGCTTAATTCCTAGGAAACATTAGACTCAATGCCAAGGGTTTTCACTTGGGAAGGGTCATGTAGAACCCCTCCGCCATTCCAAACTTCCAGAAGGAAAGCAGGTGTTTGGCATAAACCACATTGTTTCAATAAACAGTTCAGGTGCAGTGAGTCACTTTTATCATTTAGGAAACATTTTATATCAGTGCAGGGAACTATTTACCAGCCAATTTCCTAGGGGCTCCAGGGAGATGGTGGCTATGAACACAGCTCTATCTCGGGCAAACTCGCTGTTTGCCTTCTGGCTGAGTGTGATGGTGGAGCTCACCTTTGGCTGCTTCATCACCACCTTCAAAGACAGGATGCCGAAGGGCAAATCTTGCAAGCAGGTACTTCTAAGGATAGAAGTCTCAGACCTGTTATATTAACCCTTGTACACAGTTCCCATAACTATTTTCCCGTTTTATTTCCATTCTAGATATGTCTGGCTCCATTTGCCAATGGGTATCTAGAAACTTTTCTATAATAAGGATTACTCAAATGAGTTAAGGAAGGTAATAAACCTCACCAGGCATGGTCTGAATTTTCAGATCTTACTTATCCTGGGGCTTCAGTGGTCTGAATATACTGTAACAGGGTAATTCCCCAAAGCCAACTTTGAGGCTGATTGCTCAGCTGGCACCAGGATGCCTGGGACGTCTGTGGGTAAACATCTCCAGATGTTTACCATGGCATGTATGAGATACAGTTCCAACAGTGCATTTCTGAGTGAACTGGAGGAGGCCAGAAAGAGCAAAGATGATTAGGTTCTTCAACTAAGAAAATGCCAAAAGCTTCACTAGCAGCCTCTCACTTTCCTGGAAGCATAGCACCTAGGTGATGTGAGCAGAGAAGCTGGACATTAACTGCCTAAACTGTTCAAAGAATCCCAGCAAATTTGGATGTCTTTGATTGTCTACGGAACACGGAAGGGCCCCCTCGATCTTCATTTTCCTTGGGAGGGTGTGGTACAGATCCTCAGGAACCAATGGTCTCTGGTATAATTTCTGATATCCCCTCAAGGATGCTCAATAAACTAGTCTGGCATGTCATGAGGAGTAGGCAGCAGTCATCAAATGAGCTAACTCGTCATGCAGGCAAACAGTCAAGTGCACGCAGGACTAAAGACAGTGGTCTGAATGACCAGATTCAAAAAGCAAATCTGAGACAGGAGGGCCTGGGAATGGGGAACCAGAGTGCAAAGCCAAGAAGCAGGGCCCTTATGTATTGATGCCTTGCTAATTAAAAAATTTTCTAGGGTGCTGTAGAGCAATTCCACAGTAATTATCTCCTTTGATCCTAAGAACCCAGTGAAGCCATTCTTTTAGTTATTGGAAATATCCCATTAAACGCAAATATTTAAAATTGGTAACATCAATTTTAAAATAAGCTTGGTCTGCAGTTGGAAGGCAAAGCATTACTAGGAACTGGACTAAGGTTGGACGTGGAAAGTAAAGGCAAACTGCTTTGGGGAGCTGGGATGTCCTCTCTTTCTCCATGTCCCATACCCTCCAAAAATCTGTTCGAACTTTGACCAGATTTGACAAAGGGGAAGAGTTTTGTGAAGTGCTGCTTCCAAACGCGACGCCTCAGAATACATTCCAAACTACCTTGCCTTGCTGCTGGGTTTCAGTGCAAATTAATAAAATAGTAGCGCTCAAGAAGCCTCAGGGCTGACCACCAGGCCCAAGGACCAAGAAAGGAGGCTGGGCGAGCCAAGGGGCTGGGAGGAGAGGAAGCGAGGACAGGGAGCCGGTCTTCCGTGGAGAAACCCCGCCCCTCCTTGCTCGTCGCTGATTGGTGGCGGCGATAGGCCGCGAGAGTGGGTGTGTCCCGGGAGGCGGGTACGCGCGCGCGCTGGCCCGCGTCGGAGAACCGGAAAGGAGGCGGGGCCGCGGCGGCGCGCGCTCCCGGAACGCGCGCGGCGCAGGCGGCGCGGATCGCAGGGAGCCGGTCCGCGGCCGGAACGGGGTCCCGGGTGTGCGTGCGGAACGGGGCTCGGGGGAGACGGTAGCGATGAACACGGTGCTGTCGCGGGCGAACTCGCTGTTCGCCTTCTCGCTGAGCGTGATGGCGGCGCTCACCTTCGGCTGCTTCATCACCACCGCCTTCAAAGACAGGAGCGTCCCGGTGCGGCTGCACGTCTCGCGGATCATGCTGTGAGTGTGGCCGAGGCCCGGCCGGCGGGGCGGGCGCCTGGACCGGGCCGGGGTGGGCGCCGAGGCCGGGCCGGCGCGCCGGGGGCCGCGGGCAGGGCGTCCGCGCCGGCCCCGGGTCCCCGCTCCTGAGCGGCCGTCGCCCCCCGAGGGCGGACGCCCGGGTGGACGTCGCGGGCTTCTCGGCTTCCCCTCGAACTCCCGCCCCTGCACCGCAAATTCCCGGGCTTGCTCTTAAATTTTAATTTTGAGTGCTACTCAGGCCAGTGCCTCCGCTTCCTTCCTGTTCCTCACTTCCCCCGCCCACGCCTGGCCAATGAGGGAGCAACACAACAGCAGAGCCGCGCCGCCGCCGCCCGCCGGTCCGCCGCCCGCCCGCCCGGGCTCCGGGGCCGCCGGCTCGGCTGTGCCGTGGACAGCCGCACTTGGCCCTGTCGGACGTGCCCGCGCCAGTTCTTGTCCTGCCTCCTCCCTGGGCGGCTCGTACTCGCAGCCGCGTTGAAGTTGGCGAGAGAGGGTAGGATGCGCTGAGAGCGTGCAACATCCTAGCTCTCTGATACGGCGCATTGGGCATTTTTTTTGAGAGTCAGCGCTTGAAGAAATCTGCGAAAATGCCCGAAATGGGATTTCAGAATGACGTTGTCATTTCGTTAATGCCTGTTTTATTTTTCCTTGATAATTTTTCTTCGCTAGCACTTTTTTTTTTCTTCCCGGTTCTCACATCTTCTCTATTCCGTCTTGCATCAAGTTCACTTTCGTTCTTCAGCGTTAGTTTTCTTGATTTCTTTGTCGGAGTCGCCGACAAGCCAGTCGTCGAATAGCTACCTCTATTGTGAAGACCTACTTCCAAACGCCCCCACTCCTTCCCCCCCCCCCCATTGCTGCTTGCTAGAAACTGGTTTTTAAATTCAAATAGACACAGGCACTGTTAGCTGTTGTCAATCTTGAGCAAGTTTCTTACCGTCCTGGGCCTTAATTTCCTTTTGTGTAGAATGGAAATAATGCCCAACTCGTAGGCTTGTTGTGAGGATTATTTGAGATAATTATGAAAAAGACCTTGTTGGACCTGACCCAGACACACCGTAAGCACTCAGTAAATAGCAGTGCTTATCATCTTAGCTTCGTTTTCCCACACCACCTGTAGTCGTCTGTAACCTTCTACCCCTGCTACCAAATTGCTTTACAGCAAGTGTTCACACTCCCTTTGAGCAGTTTTCACGCTCCCCGCCCCCTCTCCCCCCATTTTGCTAGGGATTCTCTTTTAAGGGTTATGCGTATAGCTACAGACCTAATTTTATATTGGATTAAACTTTTTATCCTCTTTTCACACTTACAAACTTTTCTGATTTTTACTTGTTTCTTTGTGGGATTGCCCTTCCACCTGTGCCTCCAACTACATCCTTTCTTTCACTCTAAGGAATTATGTGAATTGTGTGTGCCGTTATGTTTGAAGGATGGTAAAACTTTTATCTTTATTTTTAGAAAAAATGTAGAAGACTTCACTGGACCTAGAGAAAGAAGTGATCTGGGATTCATTACATTTGATATAACTGCTGATATCCTTTAAGAAAATACTTTATTGCTTTCTCTGTAGTGGTATAATGATAGACATGTTGTTTAGTGATTTTGGGCAGGGTCAGTGAGTCTGATTTTCCCTGAATCAACCAAACTTTAGAAGTTTCTATACCTATGTTTTCATGGGTAAAATAGTCTTAATACCTCCTCATTCACACCTTGAGAAAATTTATTTATGGATTTTTCAGTTATTTTCTGAACCAACTTTAAATTTTTCACAGAAACGTTAAATAGATTGAAAGCTTTAAGAGAGTTTGAATCTATATTTCAAGAAGAAAAAAATAAAATCAGGTCATTTGGATTATAGAAAGAAAAATGTTACCAGTGCTCAGCCTTCCTAGATCGAATATTTCATGTACAATCCCAAGTAATATATCTATATTTTATGATAGCAGAGAGAAACATATGTTTAAAAAGTGAATTGGCATCTGTTAAGGTTTAGAAGGTCATTATCAGAATGATTATTGGTAAACCATACTAGAATTTTGCCATCATAGTTTTTTTATAAGTACTTTTATAATAAGAGTCAGAGAAATCTTAACATTTAAAAGAGGTGCTTTAAAATGGGGATGATTTAATATTTTCTCTTTATCTTGAGTTTCCACCGTTTGATAACTCTGTCCATTTTGGCCAATTTAATCTTCTTTTAGGGTCTTAGATTAATGTCTTGGCAGCGTTGTTCCCTGCCATGTCTAGTCTGATCACACCTGCCTTTTTAAGACCTCAGGATTAAAATTGGCGGTGGTGATTGCAGTGTCGGAACTTCTGGAAAGCAGCTATCCAGAACAGTTGAAGCAGATGACGAACCCGGGGAGTTTACCTGATACGGCTCTTTATGGCCATGGAATTACTTTTACTTGATTTTTTTAGAAATAAAGTGTTGGGTTTAGAAGTAGAATAGAAATTAGTTCTCTAGGTACTTTTTTAGGAAATAGAGTGTAACTGTCAGAAGAGTCCTATGGGAAACTTGGTATGTCTGCTTTTAAGTCTTTGTGTCGTTTTAAAACAATCTAGTAAGAGGGAGTTTGGATCTCTTATGGAAGTAGTAACGTTATCTGGAGAATTATAGTGAAATTTCCTGACATCTCAACTACTGTATTTATATTTCTCAATCTCATCATTTATAGTTTAGTCGGATTTTGTAATGCTGCTGCTAAAACTTGAAATGGGGCCTGTTTTTATAAAGAGCTCTCATAGACTTCTCAATTCTACAACAGTGATTCTTAGTAGATACTCATCTCTAAAAGCAGAATATAATGACCATGTTGCTATCAGTATATGTAAATGCGTGTAATAAAATGACTTAGCCATTTACATGTAATATTTAATAAAATCCAAACACTAACTCAGTTCATTTTGCAGTGACATGGGTCTTGTAATTAATCCTTGTGAATTTTTTTTTCACTCTGGTAAGCTGATGAAATCAAATTGATGTTCAGCTGCATATTCTTACCAAAGCACTTCGTGGACTGAGACATTTTGATCTCTGCTGGCGTGTGTCCAAAAGCAATGTGAACAATTTATTATACTTGGTTTAATTACATGAGCTGGTTCATGTTTGCCTATCAGTAAATGTAAATTGTGATGATTGGTTATACTTTAGAACTTCCATGGAATTGAATGTGCTTGAAAGATAAAATCCTCTTTCTTTTAGACCTAGTTAATGTTACAGAAAGCTAAATTTTGTATTGCTCTGTTATTTTCTTATTAAATCATGGTTAGTGACGCAGGGGATGATGCTAAGAATCTCACTGATGTTTTTTTTTATTTTGAAATGAGCTGGATTTTATAACGTATTTGTCTTTTATATATTTTTATTAAATTAGTGTCTCAGTATGTTTCTGGGCCACCTCTCTTTTTTTTTTTTTTCTATTTTAGTATCGGTATTGCTGTGGATAATTAAGAATAAGATTGGTTTAAAAGTTGTATGCTGCTTTATGATTTATATATTCCTTAATTAGTTTACATCTAGAGAATATATTTGATTGGAATGTTAAACAGTTGTTTCTTTATTTATCAGCAGAATATTCAACAAAAAATAATGTAAGTATATATAGATAAATAGATAGATTTTAATAGACCTTTAAAATCTCATTCTTTATGAAAGGGTATAAATCTTATATATTCAAAATATCTGACGTGAGTAGTTTGGTAAAAATCACAAGCCTCCGGAGAGGTGACTACTAAGAAAACATCTCCTTTGATTGGTAGCCTCTTTTTTTTGTTTGTTTCTGTAGCCCTCTAGTATTGTGGTCCCCAGAATGGGGTGCATGCAGGGTAATCCATAGGTATATAAAGAAAATCATTAGGAGTTACTATTTCTTCTCTTAGAGAGCTAGTGAGAGTTGCCAGTTTTTCAGTTTGTTAGCTTTTTACTTGATGTTAAGATGGAGTGGCAGCTTCCAAGCTCCTGACATGTCATACTGAAAACGAGAGGGCTAGCTATATATTTCGGTGTTTAAAATAAAAGGGAAAGAAGTTAAACTTTATGAATACTTGCAATATGGACTGATGTTGATACCCTCAGTCCCATAGTCAGACGATCTCATGTCTCGGACAACGTGCAGATTCTCTGGGTTAAGAGGAGGAATTCTGCACGGCACAAGGTTGACCATTCTGCATGCATTTATTCATTCAAGTTCAGCATTTTGGAAAGTTGTGCAGGGTAATTCAGTTCAGTGGGTGATGTTACCTAGTTTTAAATAAACGAATCCTCACAAAATGGAAAAAACGGCTTAAAAAGATTCTTGCAAAGAAATGACATATTGAAAATAATGCGAATGGTTCAACCACGTGTAAGCAGCAGGAGGGCAGCGGAGCCGAGGTGTGTGCCCTCCACAGCTGCTCAGCCACAGTAAGGGATTGGAGAAAGGAAGATCTAAGAAAAAGTTGGCTGAGAAAATGCAACATTGGTCAAGAGTATTATTTGAAATGCAAATTTACATTCACTGTCAGTGATGATATATCATCTAATGACAATAGTAATGTGTACTATGCACATAATTTATAAATAGAAGTGCATATTTTGGGGTTTGTGCTCAGAAATCTTTGGAGACCATTTCCAGTGATAAGATCGGAAAGGCTGTTGTTGAATTATGAATCTACTAAGAAATGGGGATGTGGAGTTGCTGCATGGGAGTGGGATTCTTTAAAGTAGTCCTTCCACAGCTTTGATTGGAGAAAAGATGGCAAGATATTTGGATCAGCAAAATCTGTGACCTGTGTTTACAACTCTCATTACCCGTATATGTAATCAAAAACTGGAAAGATAACAAATTTTTGAATCCTGTCAGATTATTTTAAAATCCGCCTAAATATTTGTATTTTTCTTTTGATGTGAGCTGTTTTGATAGGCTTACTAAACCATGTATCTACAATTAACATCTCCATCTGTTGAGAAGTACTTTCCTTTGCTTTGGAGTTGTATGGGATTCACAAATTTTAGGACTTAAAAGTAGTCTTTTTAATCATAAACTAGAGTTTATCAGAAATTTTGTAATTAAAAGCTGCTAAACTATTAGATTAAAACACTTAAAATTATTAATTTGTCATTGAAATTTATTGGTCCAGTCTGATTGAGAGCTTTTGTTGCAGATGTGAGTAAGGATTGAGATATTTAGGTAGAATGTCGCTAAAACAGAAATCCCCTGAAAGTGTTAAGTGAATAAGTGTGATAAATGAATTAAAATAGGAAGGTGAAATCCATGGAATTAAAATGCGTTTCTGTGTTGTTTTTACCTAAAGTCACCCTCATGTTTGTTATCAGCATGGTCTAGAGGTAACTTGTAGATAGAGATGAGTCTACTTCTGTATTTTATTGGAACTGTATTCACTTTCAAGGGATGAAAAATTAATCAGCTTTATCTGTTGATTGGCTTGATTGTTAACTGGAATTTTTAGTACTTCAATTCATTTTACATTTATTTTGAGCGTGTCTTTTATGCCAAATATTTTGTTAGGCACTGGGATGATTGGGTTGAGTAAGTTTTGATCCCTGCCCTTGAGAATCAACAAAATGTTAAAAAGAACATAGAGAAAAAGCTATTCTGAAGGTAAGAGTAATGACTGTATACACAGATACCATTCTACAAGTCTCAGCAAATTATTCAAATTAATATGTCACCTTCTTGGCAACAGGTATACCTAAATTTTATTCATAATTCTGGTTTACCCCAGTGTGACTAGTAAGTTAATACAACTTGGAACTTGACAGATCATTGCTTCGGTCAATGAATAAATGTACATAAAAAGTCATTTCACTTTGGCATATCTTAGATTCTATGTTCTTCCCTCTTGATGTTTCTGTTTAATGTTAGAAAGAGGCTTTATGGTGAAGATTTGAACCTTCGTAGAAATAACGTGCACGTTTCTTTTCAGCAAATGTAGTCACCACACGCTAAGCAACTGGCCTCACAGGGTAGTAATAATGGATGATAGCTTAATAAGAACAGATTTATTAGGATTAATAGTGGTCACAAATGTGTTTTCTCTCCATTTTATGCCCCTCATTTTCCAAACAGAACTTGTTTTTGATATGTCAAAATAGCGGAGTAAAAGAATTGACTTCTAGAATGTTCCATAATAAAACAATGATGCAATGTAACGTAAAGGAAAAATATTTAGAAGGCTTCATGTCTTTAGTGATTCCTTGATAATTTAAAGGCCTTGGAGATACATAAATATTCATGACCTCATCTGGCGGCAGAGACCTGTATCAACAGCGTGATGGAACAGGAATGGTTGTCTCAGTTTCTCTGACACTATGCAGAAGGTCTCAGAAGTTTTACAGAGAATTTAGGAGAATGCTTTCTTTCCTTCTGGGGATTGTAATCCCTTCTGTTTCTCCAAGGGCCTCACTCTGGAGTGCACATGGGTCTAAAACCTTGTAGTAAGCTTTGAGGGCCCTAAGTAATACAGTTGCTTTAGCAAAAGCAATGATTTCCTTTAGGGAAATAATCTTTTGTCCCAGAAAAGTTCAACTTCTTGTATCTATCCACTTGTTATTATTTTGTATGCTTTTATTTTAGCAGTTCCCTCAAAATTTATGTTCATTAATGTAAATTAAACTTTGCCTAGCACTGCTTTTAATTTAAGTGACAAAGATACAATTTCTGATGAGTTATATAATTAATTTTCATTTTAATGTAGGCTCTGAACCAGGTTGTCCTTTGGGACAAGATTGTTCTGCGAGGTGATAATCCAAAGCTGCTGTTGAAAGATATGAAAACAAAATATTTTTTCTTTGACGATGGAAATGGCCTCAAGTGAGCAATTCTTTGTCATTCTTTGTAGTTTTTGTTTTAAAGAAAGTGATTAGAGGGTAAAAAGGGGTAAGTTGAGAGAGAAGAAATACAGATCTGACCTGGAAAGATTGGGTAGAAACAGTGCCGGAGACACGGGTCTAAGATGAGCGTTCCGTTCTCTCGAAGTAAGTGAAATGGCCCGGTCCCACTGAGAAAGGCCTTTAGCTGCTTCCACTGTGACGTATGCAGGGGGCCTGGGCTTGCCCACCTGGAGGGAGGACTGCCGTTGGCAAGGGGCTCGTTCTGGAATGGGAGAAGTAGTCAGGGGGCCCTTTGGGAGGAAAGAGCGCGTCTGTGTAGGAGTGGACGCTGAGGATTCCAGCTGTGCGTAACTTCTCTGAATCCCCGTTTCCTTTCATGCACAGCGAAGGACTTAGAATAACTGGGATTTTGGGTCATTGTAGCTCCTAAGCTCTGTGAGTAAACACTGGAAAGGAACTTAGGGGAGAGCTGTTGTAACCAAACCTCTGGTTTTGCAGATGAAAAATTGGCGGCCATGAGAGAGGATTTGTTCACGGTCTAGATAATGAGAGAATTCGATTTCCAGTCAGTGCCTTCTGATAGCTAGCTCAGATCTCTTTCTGTATTCTCTCTCTGTTTTACTCACTTAAGCTTTTTGGCCCATAGCTCTAATAACTGTCACTGTGAGTGAGTTCAGATAGGTCATTATGGGATGCCTGGATTACAAAAGACTTGAGAGGACTTCTATTGGTAGATTAGGATTCCGGTTACAAATAGCTGGTTATGAAGTATTTGAACCCCGGTGCTTGAGTTAAAATGTTTTATTGAACTAAAAATGTTTTCTCCTGACATCTAATAAACATGTTTATTCTATCTTTTTATAGGGGAAACAGGAATGTCACTTTAACCCTATCTTGGAACGTTGTACCAAATGCTGGAATTCTACCTCTTGTGACAGGATCAGGTCACGTATCTGTCCCATTTCCAGATACATACGAAATAACGAAGAGTTATTAAATTATTCTGAATTTGAAACAACATATTTTTATACTTAATGAATCATATCTCGTTTTTCTCTTCCCTTGCATCTTCATTTGGTTGGTACTTTTCTTTTTTGGGGGGGTGGTATAAGAACTAATATCAAAGGCATATTTGAAGGGAAAGGTTAATATGCTACTTAATTTTACAAGCAAAACACACACAAAAAAGGCCGCCAGAGTGGAGTATTATAAAAATAAGACAACTACATAATAAAGATTTGTAAAAAATTTATGAGGTATTCCCCATATGTCCATTATTCCTTATGGAATATACAGTGAGCATGAAGAGTGGTTAAAACTTTTAGGTGCCTGTGGAGTTATAAGAACTGTATTTTAGGCCTTGCATTCATGCAAGTTCACATTGGGTGTGATTCAGAAGTGGACATTCTCTTTTTGGGTATCTCTCATTACTGGAAAAATTAAAATGGTTATTTGTAAGACACCTGGTTTACAAAATAGCCAGAAGTGATGGAATTTTATTCCATTTGTCTTGGGAATGCCCCATTATGCTTGTTTTTCTTACAGGTGACTAGCAACTTTCTCCACTTAAAGACTAAATGCCTCTTTATATGCTATAAATCATTTTAACTCATTTTAAAGTCAAGTCAACCAAATACGTGTGTCTCAGTGCTTTCTCTAAAAATGTTCCTTTGTATTATATCTTTGTGTGAATTTTTAGCATTGCCACTGAAAGTTGAAAATGTTTGCATGGTTTACCTTCTGAGTTATGTTTGTTCTCGTGAGCATGCCTAGTACCACTGAGTGGTAATTTAAAATTTTCTGTAGGTCCACATTTTAATAATTATTGGGTAATAGTAATCTTACTTGGTGTGCTTTTCCACTTAAAAGCACTCTCCTATATTTTACTGTGTGTTACCCCCAATAATCTAATGAGGTAAGTAGTACAAATGTTAGCTCTTTCCAGATGAAGAAACTGAAACCTGGAAATTTATTGAATTGCTTTGAGGTTGCATAGCTAGCAAGGAAGGGAGTTAAAACTTCACTCAGATTCTCTATGCTTATCCTTTCTCTTGTAGCTCAGATTACAGACTAAACAAAATTTACTTAAAATTTTCATTCTGTTTTATGTTACCCTGGACACCCTCAAGCTGCCAACAACTTACGTAGAGATAATATCTCATTTCCTTCTCTGCATACATTAATTTTACATATGTTAATAAAGTAAGAGAATCCAGATGTATGTAGAAATGACTTAGAGATTAAATGCAGAATAATACATGGTTGAATATATGATCAAATTTAACGTGATTTTTTTCTACACTGAGCAAATAAACATCCTCAAGGAAGCAACTACAAATCAATTACCCTTAAAAGTAAGACCAAACACTCTAGTTACACTATCAGCAGTAACCAAAAAGGGCTAATGTTTTCCAAGAATAGGTTTAAGCTAACAGTTGTTGTATTTACCTCATCGGAAATACATCACCATTTAATTACGTTGGTTTTAACAGCTATTGTATGTGAGAGCATGTGTTTCTGTCAAAGGTCAAAGCTGCCGTATCGTGAATACCAGCCTGGGTTTGGCTCCCAGCTTTTCATTAAACTGTTCAGGGTCTCGGTTTCTTTATCTGTAAAATGACAGAGTCGGACTCACTAACTTAAATAGTGGTTCTTCTATACCACACAAGTCTATAAAATTCATGGTATCTGTCCAGCAGAGAGATTGAACAGAAAAGCACCTTAGTAACGGGAGGGCAAGAAGGTGACTGAAAGACTAACACATAACTGTTGGCGTGCTGATTTGACTTTATCTCTGTTAGATTTTATACCCAGAACATTTAACTTTGTACAAATATGACACATGGAAACTTAGTCTCTGGAGATGTCAAAGCTGAAAAATTGGGTACGTGCATTTAGGAAGGCATGCACCTGATGGGGTGCGGGTGGTGAGCGGATCCGTCAGTTTGCTAGAGATGAATGTTGACATTTACTTGAGTTAACGTTTACCTGACAAGCCCACCCGTTTTTTTGAGTTGGGTGAGAAAGAGGAGTAGAAAGGCCCAACTAGCACAATGGTTACATAGTTTTTTTTTTTTTACTCAACTTCAGAAAACTGCTCAGGACGTGAATGCTCCAACATGGGAATAAGAAACCTCTGTCTCAGGAACTCATTTTTGGGTGCACACAGCTTTGTTGGTTGACCATGATTCTACATGAAAACAGATGGCCTCGTGTTCAGTCTGATAAGCATATCATCTACCTTTAGTGTCAATGTTTTCAAGAAGTCTTGCAGAGTCTCCACACAGACCCAAGGCTTCATTCAGACTTCCGGAACCCTAAGTAGTAGTAGAAATGTCTGAGCCCAGACATTCCCAGGATACTAGGAAAGGAGAACAATTGCAAGATACTTACCTAAAATACTTACGGTGAGAAATGAACTAATCTTAAATGTGCTCACCTACTCCTTTTCCTCTAGCAGGTTAACCTAGACAAGCAGCTCTGTCAGTATTTTTTATTTCCCTAATTGATGACGCTTGGTTTCTTTATGCTTCAAGGCAAATAATAGAAAACTTCAGAAATTCCTAAGGATGTAATAGGGAAGTGGGTGATTTCGAATTTCCTTTTTTGAATTGTTTTCCAGTTCTCTGATGGGGTCTGGCCAGCCTCGTAATAGCACTAAGAGATGGGCTTTAAGGTTATAACGAACATTGTTTTTCACTCTTCTATCTAAAACTTAGTAATGATCTAAAACTTTGGGTCTTGGAGGTGTAGGTTATTGGAGGTGCTATTTTACAATATTTTGAATTTGACATGAAATGGGTGTAGGGGGAACTACCATAAGCTGTGACCTTTGGTAGTAAACAACACATTCCTTTCAGGAGCTTTCCTTTTAGCAGAGAGCCCTGTGGGCATTATCTGTGACTGCCAGTGGTTTAAAGAGATCGGTTTCAAAAAGTTGTTGCGCGTTTTGATGCAATTTGGGAAATTGTTTACTTCACAAATAACAGATTCATAAGAAAAAATTCATGAAAATACTGAAGAGATGTTTGAGGATTTTCTTAATTGCAATAAACAGCATTTTTTTCTAATGAAAATGAATTTTGTTTACGAGTAAAAGTATGCATTTTAAAAGACTTTCAGATTTATGCTTTTTATGTGAAGCTGCTGAGCTAAAAGAAAATGGATGAAACCAAGTCTAGTAAACTTAATTTTTTTTTCTTTTCTTGCCTTTTTTTTTCCTTTTTGTGGGGTGGGGGTGGGGGGGGAGGTGCTTTCCATCTAAAATATCTTCTCCAGACACTGAATGCTCTTCTACTAGACTGTAAGCTCTTTGAGGGCAGTCTTGTTGGATTTCTCTTTGTATCTTGCCCAGCGCCTAGCACAGTGCCCTGCACGTCATAGGCGCCTAATAAATACTGATGATGAATGAAGTCCTTGTCTTTATAATGTGGCCAAACCGTGGGGGTTGCTTTGCAGTTGACACTCTTCTTCCTTTGTGAGTCCTGCCATTTTCTTTCTTTCTTGAGCTCCTGGTGATGTTAGATCTGACTCTTCTTTCCTTTGGAGCCCACTTAGACTGCTCAGTCGTGGCAAATGCAGCTCTTCTGTTCTAGACCCAGCTTGTGGTCCTAAGAAAGCCAAGGGATAGTGCCTGGAGGAGGAGATTGATGTGTAAAGGGCTTACAAGAAAACCACAACATAGACCTGACTTTTAACAACTTCGAGGTGCATGTGTAGCTCATGAAGAGATGGGTCAGAAATACAGCTGCGTTCGTCTGAAAGTGCAGTTTGCTGAGCTTCTACCCGTGTGGGCAGATGAGCTGGCTTGGCTGAGGTTCTCACGTCTGGCCGGAGGGGCTGCACTGAACCTACGGAGTTGGTGAAATTTCACTTTTCCTTTTTATATCAGAAGAGAGGGGAGTTTCTAAAAAGATCTAGAATGTTTACCAGGGGAACTCAAGACAACCAAAACAGTAGAAATACTCCTTCAAGGGTACAGAATCAGCTGAGTTGAGAGGGTCTTTTTTTTTTAAACCTAAGTGTATGTTATCTGGGATGATAAAAGAGGTCAGCTATTTGCTTTTGCTTTCTCCAAACCTGGGCAGCCCTGCGTCAGAACTTCGATCTTTAGACATTTGCCCTTGTACTCTTTTACCTTCCTACTCTCCAGGTGGTAGGTTAAAGCAAGGATTCGGGGCGCAGTAAACCGTCGCCTGATTAATGAGTTATGCCTACAGAAGGAAAACTTACTTTAATAGGTGTGCCCTGCTCTATATGAAGAGACCTCAAGCTTAAAGTAGCTTCTCAGCTGGGCCTTTCCTTCCCACTTGAGGATAGCAAAGAGGCCTTTCCCTTTTGGGATGTGTGTAGTTGATACCCATCCCCCTGGTGCATCTGTTGTTGGAAACCAGCAGCTGGGAGGAGAAAAGTAAAGGTCCTGATCAGCACTGGATGCCTGAGACAAGTCTCTGCTCCTTCTAAAGGCCACCACGTCCGCGCCCTTGGCCCCACTCCCTTGTAGGCTCGGAAGGGCTATAACCTACCTGGGAAAGGAGGTGAGTACAAAAGGCTGGAAGGGGTCTGATGGCTGTGGGTCTGGAGGAGGAGGATTTTCACATGCTCCAAGGGGTTCGAAACAAGGTCATTGGGGCTTAGAGGGAACTAGGTCCCATTAGAAGAGGCCCCCAGGTTGTGTGAGTTTGAGAAGCTTAGGGCTTGTCCCATTGCTGCAGCCTCCCTGCTGCTTTTAAGATCTCCCCCCCAACTGTGGGGGGCCTGGGCGGCTCAGTCGGGGAAGCATCTGCCTTAGGCTCAGGTCGTGATCCCAGGGTCCTGGGATCCAGCCCCGCATTGGGCTCCCTGCTCCAAGGGAAGCCTTCTCCCTCTCCCACTCCCTCCTCTCTCTGCGCACTCTCTCACCATCTAAATAAATAAATAAATAAACCAAAAAAAAAAAAAAAAAAAAGACTCTGCGCACACTCTAGATCCATAAAATCTTAAAAAAAAAAAAAAAAGACTCCCTGTTGCACTTTTCTGTGTAGACGGAGACTATAATACTGAGTGGGAGTCCTGTTCACCTCTTAAAAGTTTACAAATGCTCTTCTGTTGGGAGAGGCTGATTGCTACCTGATTGTTGCTCTCAGTTCAGCATTTGAGAGCTCAAGTACTCTATTAATTAAAATGACACCAACTGTTGTAGTAGATGAACATCAAAGTCTGAGTAGCTCAAGAAAATAAGAGTTCATTTCTTGCTCTTGGAAGGAGCCCGGATGGTGTTCAGACCGCTTTCCACGTGGTGTGACTGAAGGACCCAGGTGCGTCCCATGCTAGGACGGCCATCCCGGGGCTCACAGCCCTTCAACCTGGCTGATGAGGGTTGGGAAAAGCGGAGAAATCGCACCTGCTTAATTAGCTTGGCCCAGAAATGTCACATAACCAGCGAGTCATAGATTCCAGGGGTGAGAACTAATTGCAGGACCATTCAGAGGCGCAAGGGGCATCGGGGAAGGACGATGTTCTCTTGGGCGGTCACTTCTCAGAAACAACTATGAGATGGGGCGAGGAGCATAAATCTCTCTTGCACAGCTAGTCCTCTGTCACATTTTGCTTATGCTCCCCAGCGTCACCTGGCCAGCACCCTGCTTGACCCATTGATTCTTTTGAACATTTTACGTATTTTGGGGGTCTATCTTATCT